>NC_058409.1:110109963-110249900 GCF_002201575.2 Neomonachus schauinslandi | reverse complement strand
TCATTCTCTCTCTCTCTCAAATAAATAAATAAAATCTTTAAAAAAAAAATAGAAATACCATTTGATCCAGTAATCCCATTGCTGGGTATTTACCCAAAGAATATGAAAACACTAATTTGAAAAGATCCATGAGCCCCTATGTTTATTGAAGCATTATTTATAATAGCCAAAATGTGGAAGCAACCTAAGTGTCCACTGATGTGGTGTGCATATATATATATGATGAAATATTACATCATGTATATATATGATGGAATAATATACATATATATGATGGAATATTACTCAGCCATAAAAAATAATGTGATCTTGTCATTTGCAACAACATGGATCAACCTACAGGGTATCGTGCTAAGTGAAATAAGTCAGACAGAGAAAGATCAATGCCATATGATTTCAATTATATGTGGAATCAAAAAACAAAAACAAATATGGAAAAAAAAGGAACAGTCCCATAGATACAGAGAATATACAGGTTGTTCCCAGAAAGGAAGGGGGCTGGGGGATGAGCAAAGTGGGTGAAGGAGAGTGGGAGGCACAGGCTTCCAGTTATGCAGTGGGTAGGTCACGGGGATGAAGGGCACAGCGTGGGGACTATGGTCAATGATACTCTAATAGCGGTGTGTGGGGACAGATGGGAGCTACACTTGTGCTGAGCACAGCATAAGGTATAGAGTTGTTGAATCACTATGTTGTATGCCCGAGACCGATATAACATTGGGTGTCAACTGTACTTTAATAAAAAAAATAAGTAATGAAACCTTGAATGAATATGTGAAGGGACGGATTTAACAAGGAATATTTAATACCCCATTTTGCATGAAAGGGAAATGAGGTTCAAAGGCGAAGTCACCTGGCCACTCTCACACAAGCTAGGAAGTGTCAGGCAGGTGTTTTTTTGGTTTGTTTGTTTGTTTTTAAGATTATTTATTTATTTATAAACAGAGAGTTAGAGAGTGAGCACAAGTAGGCAGAGCGGCAGGCAGAGGGAGAGGGAGAAGCAGGCCCCCCGCTGAGCAGGGAGCTCGATGCAGGACTCGATCCCAGGACCCTGGGATCATGACCTGAGCTAAAGGCAGACACTTAACTGACTGAACCACCCAGGCACCCAGGCAGGTGTTTGAAACCATGTCCATCTGACCCTGATCTCCTTTCACTCCTTCCTGCTTCCTCCTTTTCACCATCTTGCCGCATTTTACACCGATGAACGTCACAGGGGGAAGGTGTGGGTTGAGGCGGCTGACCCTACAGTCCGTCTCCTGTTCGATGTCCCAGCACTGCTGTCCCATTCACTGGGATGATGACACAAATCCGTGTTCTGGGTATGGCAGCGGGCCAGGCGCCGTGGGATGGGAGATGCACAGGACAGAGAGCATGACCCCGATTGCCTCCTTCCAGTGTCGCCGAGGGGTGGACACGACATGGGACTGAATTACTGGAGAAGCCATCATGGGTGTTGAGAGGGAAGGAGTCATGAGGAAGACAGGCCAAATTCCTTTGGAAGACCTGGGACCTTCTTTGTAGAGAGGACCTTGAGAAGTGAATAAACTTTTGTTAGGCAGAGCATAAGGGAAAGTTGGGGCATCCCAGATGGGCTTACTCAATCCTTCTCCAGCAAGATTCCACAGTCCACATTGCACAACGCCTGCGTCCTGGGCCCTTGGCTTGGGTGGAGGGCAAAATAAATAAACGCAAAGTATTCCAGGAAATGTCAGGAACTCCAGTTGGTCTGTAGAATATGACTAGGTGGCCAGTGAGGAATTAAGACTGGGCAGTTGGTGAGGATCAGATCTTGGAGAGTTTTAAATGCCAGCCTAGAGGGTGTTTGTTACAGTCGATGGCCAATGAGAAGCTGTGAGAGGTTTTGAGCCAAGCAGTGACCCGACCAGAGCTGTGCATTATTTAGGACGATCTCCCTGGCAACACATACCTGATGGGTGGGAGAGTCCAAGGGCAGCGGGAGGCAGACTAAGGGCAGCGGTGTGGCGGGAGTGGAGGGGAAGGGAGGTGCGGGGTGCGGGATGCAGGAAGGGAGGCCACGGGTCTATAGCCCGCTCTGCATTACTGCTCTTATACCCACAGGTGGACCTGTTTTCTGACTCTGATTTCTGCGACTGGGAACTGATACTTCGAAAACTAGGTTATTAACCAAATCAAGCCACCTAGATAGTGTATTTGATAAACACTTGAGCTGTGGAGTCAGACTGCCTGGGTTCAAATTCCACCTCAGCCACTCACTAGCTGTGCAGCCTTTGGTGCCTTGCTTTGTCCCCAAAGTTGCATTTTTTCCTCTCAAGATGGGAATATTGGGGAGCGCTGAGTGAGGGAATGGACGTATGATGCTTAACACAGTGCCTGGCACATGAAAACACCCAGGAATGGTTAATAGTGGTAGAGTAATGAAATGCATTTGAATGTGTTAGGGAAACTCCCTTTAAATAAGGAATTAATCAACACATGATGTTGTTACGATACAGTCACCTCTTGGTCATTCCATTGGGAAAGGGGAACAGAGGTATATATTGATAACCCAGGACTGTGTTTAGCTGGCATTTCAGGAGTAATTATTATATGTGAGACTACATTCTAAACTCTCCATGAATTGTTTCTTTTGATCTTAGGCATGAGTCAGAAATACAATTAATGTTGTAGAGGAAAATCCTGATTGAGAAGGAGCATGTCCTGCTAGACCAGGGGTTGACACACTTTTTCTGTAAAGGGCTGGGTAGGAAAGATTTGGGGCTTTGTAGGCTCTACAGTCTTTGCAGCATGAAAGCAGCCCCAGACCGTGTATAATCAAATGACGAGGCTTCAGCCCTGTCAAAATTTATTCACAAAAATAAAGATGGCGAGTGATTTGACCCACGACCCAGAGTTTGCTGACCCCTCTGCTAAATGACCTCCACGAGCTCTTCCAGCTTTGACATTGCACTCCAAATCGATGACACAGAAATGCCTAATCCCTAGTTAGTTCATCCTTGTAACTACAAGAGGAATTTACTTCAAGTATGATAGATAAGGTGCACTGGGAAGATAGACACAGAAAGGCCTGTATGAAGCTGTCTCCAGTCTTCATGCTACCTTTATATCCAGCACACTCTTCCCAAGGGGCCACTAAATGTCAGGCTGCACAGGCTGCCCTGGGATTGGTTCAGTAGACGGGTCTTGGGCTGCAGAGAATAATACTGGGGAAAGACACCCAGGGCAATGGTCCATGCCCGTGCTCCATGTCTAGAGCAGAGTCTCTTCCTGCTTTGCTCCCCGTTCACATTTCCTACTCAAAGCCCACATTCCCTTGTAATGAAATACAGCAGCCAATTATCTGTTCAGTTATCATCCCTTCCTCTGATTCTTTCCCACCGATTTCATGTAGTACTAAGAGGCTGTCAGGTGTAGTGTTCCGCATCTCACGCAGGTGATGGCACATGACCTAGACTGTCCGATCAGAGTTTCCCATCTACCTTGGCCACAAGGATCTGTTCATGAGTGGACCCAAGAGAAGCCAATCAGAGTATTCCTTGAAATTGAATTGGGAGATATTGGGAAGGAGAAGTATTCATTTCATTGAGGTTGCTGAGCTGAGGAGATTCTGGGAGGGTCTAGGGATTCCAGTGGCTGTTCTTGTCCAATATGTGGGAGGAAGAAGCTGTCTGAAAAATAAAGTCATAGCTCTGACCATATAGTAGAGCCTCTGAATCCAGCCAGACCTGAAGCCAGAGACTACCTACCATTCCCCACCCCCAGACCTCCTAGTTACAAGAACCAACACATTCGTTTTTTGCTTAAACTAATTTCAGTTGAGTTTCTGTAAATTACAACAGAAAGGATCCTAACTAAGGCACTTCTTTTTTAGCCACTTTTCCCATTGGCAATTACCTCCTATAATTATTCCCATTTGTCAAAATCCTAGTCATCTTTTAGGCTACAAGACTCTTCCATTCCAGCTTCCTCTCATTCACTCCTGAAGTGATTTTATTATTCCCTCTTCTGAAGTCCCTGGCCCTTGATTTAAAATGTTCTTATGGTTATAGGTCAACATGGTTTATTTATGTGTATTTCCTAGCACTCTTCTTAGATTATAAGCTCCTTGAGGACAGGAGCCATATGTCAATAGGGTATATAGTATATTTGCTCCCCAACTGCATGCCACAGACCACTGGGGAGCCAGAGAATTAGTGCTGGATCTTATAAATCCATGTGTGCCCCTAACGCATAGTATTCCGTCAAATGCGTGTGTTTGAGAAAATTCAATATGGCAAAAAGCTACCATAATTATTACTTACCTGTAATACTAATATAGAGAGGCTAGCAAATATTTTTGACATTAAAAACAAGTCCTCTGGGTGCCTGGGTGGCTCAGTCGGTTAAGCATCTGCTTTCAGCTAAGGTCATGATCCCAGGCTCCTGGGATTGAGTCCTGCGTCAGGCTCCCTGCTCAGCGGGGAGCCTGCTTCTCCCTCTGCCTCTGCTCCTTCTCCCTGCTCGTGCCGTCTCTCTGTCTCTCTCTCTCAAATAAATAAAATCTTAAAAAAATAAAAAATAAAAACAAGTCCTCAAATGATCTGAATATGGCTACATGGATGTATACATATGTGCACAACTTTTGAGTTTTACACTTAACATTTGTGTACTTTATGCAAGGTATGCCACAATAAAAAGTAAAACTAAAATAAAAATAAAGGAGGGGCGCCTGGGTGGCTCAGTCAGTTAAGCGTCTGCCTTCGGCTCAGGTCATGATCCCAGTGTCCTGACAACCGGGTCCCTGTTCAGCGGGGTGTCTTCTTCCCCCGCTCCCTCAGCCCCTCCCCCCCATGCTTTCTTTCTCTCTCTCTCTCTCAAATAAATAAATAAAATCTTTAAAAAAATTTTTTAAATAAAAATAAAGGAGTCCTCATATTTGACAAACTTGTCCATCACTAGTCAATACACAAAAATTAATTTGAGATAGATCAAAGACCTAAATAAACTGAATGCTAAAACTGTACAGCTTCTAGAAGAAAATATAGGAGAATATCTTATGACCTTGAGGTAGGCAATAACTTTTTAGAGCACTAAAAGCAGCAAAAATGGGCAAGAAATTCTAACAGACTCTTCACAAAAGAGCATATACAAATGGTCAGTCAGCACACAAAACATGTTCAACATCATTACTCATCAGGGAATTGCAAATTAAAGCCACCAATTTTACACCCACTAAAATGGCTAAAATTCCTCATACATTGTTGGTGGGAATATAAACTGATACAACTGGGGAAAACTGTGACTTTCATAAAATCTGAACCTATCCCTACCTATGATCCAGCACCTGCACCCCTAGCTATTTACCAGTGAGAGATGAAAACATGTATCTGCAGAAAGATTTGTGCAGGAATGTTCCTGGCAGCTTGGTTCATAATATCCCAGAGCTGAAAACAACCCAAATGCTCATCTACAGACAAATAAACAAATTATTTTACATCTTACACAGTGGAATACTACTCACCAAAAAAAGTAAAAAAGAACCAACTATTGATACATGCCACAGCATGAATGAATCTCAAAAGCATTACTCAAAAGCTGAGTAAAGGTAGCCAGACATAAAAGAGCACATACTATATGATTCCATTATGTGAAGTTCAAGAACAGGCAAAACTAATCTATGTGGGTGGAAATTAAAATAGAGTTTGCCTCTGGTTGGGAAAAGAGTGATTGATTGCAAAAGGTGGCAGCAGATTATCAGAGGTGATGGAAACTACCCTATCCTGATTGAGATGCTGTTTACACGGGTTTATACATTTGTCAAAACTCATTGTTTTTAAGATCTATGTATTTCATTATTTATAATTTATACCCAATTTGTATATATTTATATATACTTTTATATTCTATATTTTATATATAAACAAATAATATGTAGGTCTATAAATATATAATAGGTATAGGTATATAAAATACATATTATATATGTAAATATATAATAATTATATAAATATGACTTATATGTATAAGTGTATAGAGAGAGAGAGAGAGAGAGAGAGACCTTTTAAAGGATTCCTAAGCTTAGGAACAGAAGAACTGACTCCAAATCTCATTTCTCCCACTAACTCTGTGATATCTGCTAGTATCCTCGTCTCAATTCAATGGACCCATCCTATCAAGCTTGCTTACCTCAAAGGGCTGTTTCAACTATACTAACATCTGAGAAAGTGCTTGGAAAACTTTTAATTGTGTATTTCAAGAGGCTTCTCTCCAAGTTACTTTGTGTAGCCCTCTCCCTGGCCCTGTTGTTCCAGCTACACTGGCCCCCTTGAACTTGCCATGTGCTTTCCAGCCTCAGGACCTTTGCACATGCTGTTTCTCCACCCAGATGGTTCTTCTTCCTGGTCTTCCATGGCTGGCTTCCTCAAATTCTTGCTGTGTCAGCTGAAATGTGTTATGTGTCCCCCACCCCTTACTCATTTCCTTCATTCTACTTGTCCTACTTTATAGTTATTTATTTGTTTATTTACTTACCATGTATCTTTCCCATACAAACTTTGGGAGTTTGTGAACTCCCAAAGAATAGGAAACATACTGGTTTTATTCACTGGTGCATCCCGAGTACTTAGCACATAGAAATTACCGGGTCCACAAGAAATGACACAAACTTATTGCTGAATGAATAACTACACCAACAAACATGAGCTTTAGTGCATGGACTTTAAAATCTGTTTGTGCTGACTCGGGACTTGGAGCCAGGTCTTCCCTGGGGCTTGGTGGGTGCCAGAAAAGTGACACCAGGATAACGCTAGTGTCATTGTAGTGTGCTCATGTGGGAAAACTTTCTGTGTCAAAGGACTCACGGAAACCTTAGGACATCTTGTCTGTAGGAAGGCTGAGACAGCCTCTCTTCATTGCGATGCTTTATAGTCTGTCTGTTGGGCTACCGCCTGGGGTTCTGCAGCTCCAGGGCCCTCTGTATCCCATGCTCAGCACAGGGACCAGGAGAAAATGGAATGAATGCCTGTGTCCATCTTCTTGTTTGGCACTTTTCAGACCTCTGGCTTGTCATGGGGTCTTTTAGCCCTAATCCCCTCCCTCTCTCTCCCTCTAATAATCAAACCACTGTCTTTTTTAGTTTTCTGGATCTGAATGCCATTGCTGTTACTGAAGTCATCTCTCTTCCTGGAGTTAGACCCAGGTTGAGTGGGCTGCCCCCTAAGCCCAGGGCACCTGAGCATCACACATAGCTAATCTGCCTGTGGGAACTCTCTGAAACCTTCTGTTT
The DNA here is from genome assembly GCF_002201575.2 of Neomonachus schauinslandi. NCBI lineage: Eukaryota > Metazoa > Chordata > Mammalia > Carnivora > Phocidae > Neomonachus > Neomonachus schauinslandi. The sequence continues at coordinate 110,242,654 of NC_058409.1, read as the reverse complement.
TACAACTGGAATGTGCTGGCTGGCCCGGATTATTTTGGCTTCTGTAATATCAATGCTATGGGGAAATGCTCCTTAGCCAGTTACAAAGTCCACATGAGTGTATGAAGGTAGAGAATGCTCTAGTGAAAATGTAGGGATTTTGAAATAGGGGAGAGGTCTACCTCTGCCCCCCACCTACTTGCTCCATAGCCAAAATTCTGCTTTCTCTCTGTCTATGTCCGTTGAAATCTGTATTCTTTTCAACAGATAATGTCAATAAGCCCTTTATGTGAGCGGGATTTGGGACTTCTCTGTTTCTCATCTGAGAATCCATCCTGTGCCAATGAGTTTGGGCCTCTGGCCCACATGTTAATTATTGTACCAGGGTTCCTGGAGTTGACTGGGGACAGAATGACTTTTTGGCTAGAAGAGAGGTAGTCTGGTAGGATTTTTTTTTCTTAAAGCATTAATCTAGCTTAGAGAGGCTGAGAGAGTGAAAATGCTTGTATGTTTCATTGATGTTTGCTCCTTCTTATCTGAGCAACACATTCAACTGGGGTTTGAGAACCAAATGTTAACGAATCTCTTAGGATTTCTTGAGCTTATATTGGCAATCACCATTTTTGCTGACATTAGTGCCAGGAAATAAAAAACAGTATTTTAGGATGCAGAATAGTGGAAAAGGAGTCTAGTGGTGTGTGTGCAAGTATGTGTGTGTATGTGTGTGTGCAACATGCATGCAAGCATAGAAAAGAAACCTCACTGAACTAGGGTCAGAAGGTGTGTGTAGAAGTCTGGACACATCTCTCCAGTTCCCTAAGCCTCAGTTTTTCATCCATAAAACAGGCAACATGACCCTCACCTCTCCTGACTCCCGTGTTGGGTGACAGTCAAATAAAGCAGTGAATGAGAAAACCTTTGAGTTAGCCTCTGTTTTGCTAGCTTCTTCCCTTGGCTAGTCTTTGAAAGAGAAGCCAGCATATATTTGGCTTTTTATTATTATTATTATTATTATTATTATTATTGTTACTTTTGGTTGCTGGCTATGTTTCTTTTCATCATTAAAATTTAATACAGTTCTGCACAGCAGTTGAGCACAAGGCAAATCAAGCTTTATTTGGGTTATAGGTAAATGGGGCAAGGTAAAAAGAGTCAGTCCATTGTGGGTCTAGGGTCCTTATGTACAATTGTCCTCATTTTAAATATTTCATCCCATTGTTAGACTGTGCGTCCAACTGTGCAGTTCAGTCTCTCATTCAGAAAGCACGGTCTCTATAATTAAGTGATGATAAAAAGAGGACATAGGACAGTGAGCACAGGATAGAGGCTTTGCTCTTCTCTTTGTGTCTAGAAGGGCAATGGGCAAGCCAGACCAAAAAGAAAGAACCCTTTCATCATGCCCGTGAAAGCAGGTGCCTTGTTTTGGCCACCAGGCCCAGAATTTCACCCCTCAGCTCCTTTTACAATTCCCAGGTGAGTGGTGCCTGATGACGCCCGTGTCTAGTTCGGGAAGGACATCCTGCGTACATCTCAGCAGGCCTCAACTTTTACTGCACCCTTGCTCAAAGCTCTGACACTTTTCAGCTGCTCTTTGGACAATTTCTGCTGGTGACTAGCCTGATGAAGGCAGTGGGGCAAGACTAGTCAGGACGTCATCCTGCTGGAAGTCATCTGCCTCGAGATGCATTTTCCAAGGCGCGTCACCCGTCCGAACGTGGAAGCACCTCTGGTCTGTCCGTTTCCCACTGGAATCTCCGGCGTTGAGAGAGAGCAGATTGCACTTGAGGAAAAAGAAAGCAAGCCAGTGTGGCTGTCACATGCTGCTGGAGGGGGAGAGGGGTCTGAGAGGAGATGGGGAAGCTGGTGGGGGACCAGGCCACGAAGGGCCTTGCAGACCACGGCAAGGAGTCTGGCTTTATCCCAACGCCAAGTGAAGCCACTGAATGGTGTTAAATGCCATTGGCAGTGATGGGAGTCAAGGTTAAGCATCGTCAGATTTGTATTTTGAAAGCATCGCTGTGTCTCCTGTGTGGAGAGTGAGTGGGGGAAAAGTCCAGTCTGGACCTACTGGGATCCTCCGGGCAAGAGATGTCAGAGCTCAGACAGTGCAGGGCATTACATAGTCTTGATACCCTGGCAGCTTTTATACCCTTTAAACTATCTAAAATACTGCTTTGGAGCCTGTATTAATTTGCTAGGGCTACCATAACAAAATACCACACACGAGTGGCTTAAACAGGAGAAATAGTTCTGGAGGCAGGAAGTCTCAGATCAAGGGGACATCGAGGTTGGTTTCTTCTGAGGTCTCTCTCCTTGGCTTGTAGACGGCTGGCTGTGTTCTCCCTGTGTCTTCACTCGGTCTTCCCTTGTGCATGCTTATGTCCTGATCTCCTCTTCTTATAAGGACATCAAGTCCTATTAGATGGGAGCTCACCCTGATGACTTCATTTTAACTTCATCATCTCTTTAGTCCCTGACTTCAAATATAGCCACATTCTGATTCCCAACGTACTTTTATTTTTGGATACCTTATAAAGGGTATTGAGATAAGCTTTAGCGTTTCTGTTGTCATTGTTCACCACCCCCCGCCCAACACACACACACACCCAGTAACCACATTGTGTATAGGAAAAGTTGTATAACCATTTGATGGATTTCGTTTGGGTTTTGGTCTTCCACCAGAATGTTGAACTTGACCATGTTGTGATTTCTATCACAGCGTGGGTTAGCCGCAGAAATTTCCTGTACTGGCTACTGGTTACTTCTTGGGAGAAAGTCTGTTGCATTTGCCTTCTTTGTGGGTTCAAGAAATACCTGTTACAGGAAACAGCTCTCAAGTTCATCCTGACCAGAAACGTAACTCCTCATCTCATCCCATGGGTGGGTCTAAATGTTTGTCCAGGACCCACAAGAATCCTCCAGACTGTAGCATTTCTCCTCAAGTAATTTAAAATCTGCTAAGGGCGGGGCACCTGGGTGGCTCAGTTGGTTAAGCGACTGCCTTCGGCTCAGGTCATGATCCTGGAGTCCCTGGATCGAGTCCCGCATCGGGCTCCCTGCTTGGCAGGGAGTCTGCTTCTCCCTCTGACCCTCCTCCCTCTCATGCTCTCTCTCTATCTCATTCTCTCTCAAATAAATAAATAAAAATCTTAAAAAAAAAAAAAACAAATAAAATCTGCTAAGGGAAATAAAGCAAGCGCAAAAATGACACTGTCATAAGGTAGAAAACCGTCTGGGTCTGTGGCTCTCCCCACATCAATGGCAGGAGCATCACCGGTTAGATCTTGTCAGAAATGCACATTCTCCGCCCCCACCCCAAACCTATTCAATAGAAAACCCTGGGGGTGGGGCCCAGCAATCTGTTTTGACAAGACATTTGGGGACTGTGATGCAAGTTCAAGTTTGAGAACCACTGCTTAGTCATAAGTGTATGCCATGAATTTTTAAAGAAGAGAGCTCATATTTAGAGGAGAGTGAGGGGAGGATCTGGAAATAGTTCTAAAAGTGTGTTGCATACGAGATAGGCCTTGAGGAGTGGGTTGAATTTTTATATTTATATGTAGATGATCATATTTACTACAATTGCCATCTGCATGTTTATGTATTTCTTTTACAAAAGTAATTAACAGCCTGGACTCTAACTCGAAAGATCTGCTTGCTGTCCCTTCCTTGCATTTTAACTGGCTCGCTATGAATTGAAGCTTCCACCAACATATGCTCAGTTATAGAACTGGCAGTTACGATTGGAGGCATTTTGTTGGAGGATAATTTCCATTCCAAACATAGCTTGAATTGGAGGTGGAGATTCTACCTCTATACCCTTGAGGTAAAATCAGGCCAAAGCATCCTTGAATCTCATAGTGGGTGGGGATCTTTCAAATCATCTAGTCTAATACCCAGCCAGAGCGCCTCTGAGCTGGCCTTGCAAGGTGGGCGGCATCAGGACCCCGGGCATAGACACACACACACTTCTGCTAGCCCACTGAATGATTCTATAGCAGGGCTGGGCAAATGAGGGCTCAAAGGTCAGTTCTGGCCCACTGCCTATCTTTGTAAATAAAGTATTATTGGAACACAGCCAGGCCCATTTATTTACCTATTGTCTGTGGCTGCTTTCGCGCTACCGTGGGGCAAAATTTTAAGCCCCTCCTTCAGACTGTATTTGCAAGAACTCTTAGATTGCAAATTCAGATTAGCTCAAGTTAAGCAGGAATCTGTTGGCTCCTGACCTTTGAGTAGCTGCTCATGGGATCCAAAGGGACTGTGTTTTCTCTGTATGCAGCTCTGGTCAGGTTGACTGCACCCCCTGTTGCTGAACTCTCTCCCCGCTCACACGGTCGGCTTGGCTCTCCTGCCTGCACTGCCCATTTCCATTTCACTCCACCCAGTCCATTCTCCTCTAAGTTCAGATCTTTTTTCTGGTGCAGCGGATCCTGCACTAGTGTTCAGTCCATGAACACTAGACTTGGCATCAGAAGTCCTGGGTTCTAGTCCTGACTATGCTATTGAAATACAAAACCATGAGATAAGATGTCAAGACACTGAAATGCCCCCCAGTGGGTAGGGTCAGGGGCATCAGGGAATTGCCCCTCCTTGAGGTCGAGAAAAGATATGTGGTAGGAAGGTCACTGAGCTGGTCTAAGTGAGAGATGCTTATGGCTGGGACAGGGCTGGTAGAGAGGGAGAGAAAAGGCTGAAGTGGGGAGCTCAGTAAGAGATCCATCTATATGCCTTGATAGTGGATTGACCATGAGAGTTTCAACAAACCCACACATTCAGCATTCATCATATTGAAGAACTGACTCTGGTTTGGACAAATGACACATTCTAAGCTGGCTCTGAGACCTCAAAGTGCATTCCTCAGAACACACTGGAAAGAGAGGAAACCCCTTTGCTCATGTCTCTGCCCACCCAGCCACCACTGTTCATCTCTGCCTGACGGGGGATGGCTCTAATAACAGACCAGAAACAGCTCTTCCTAAAAGGAATGACAACTTGAGAAAAGAAAGGGGCTGAGTAAATTAAATGAATGTTTAATCTACTTGTATTAGGACATTATTTCATTGCCAGATGACTTAAACATTTGTGAAGATTGGCAAACACATCAGAGAAAATATACTTTGTAATGCTCAGAAGGATATTGGCATCAAGTCATCTGTGACAACACTTTTGATATGCACTAGTATCAGATATCAAGATTTCAAAAATTCTCATCTCGGTGCCAGAGAGTGTGTGAGTCTGCTAGTCACTAACCCAAGGGTTCTCAGCCTTCCGTAAACAAAAGACTCTCCAGAAGCGCTTGTTTAAAATTTAAAGTCTGATTCAGTAGGTATGGGGTAAAGCCCAGGAATCTGCATTTTGACAATCCATAACAGTCCCCAGGTGACTCTGAAGCAGGTGGTTAGCTGATCACTTTGAGAAACACTCATACAGCAAAAAGCACCACCATGACGAAATTTGCTCCCAGTTCACTTCCACCACTGACTTCCACTCTACAACCACCTTGTCTCATCCCCACTCCGCTCAGCTAATTTTTTGATCTCCAGAGTGGCTCCAGAAACTTTCCCTGACTGCTTGGATGCTCCATAGCTTAGCCCCCTTGGTTCCAAAGAGTGTCCGCAGTAACAAGCGACAGCACCCAAATAAAATAGCTTAAAGAATCTAGCCATGTTTATTTCATAGAATAGAGAAGCCAAAGAGGGGCAGATCCAAGGCAGGTTGACTTAGAGGCTCAGCATTATCCTCAAGCACCCAGACGCTTCACAATTCAGGTGGCTCCCCTCAGGATCCATTGTGGGCAGCAGGGCTGCGGTTCCAGCATCCAAGGTGGACAAAAATCTCCAGAGGCTAGGAAGAGCATAGAAAACCTTCCCTTTCCACCTGCCCTCCCTTTGTGTCTCATTGGCCAGGAGTAGATCACATGCCTTTGCCTAGGTCACTGAGTTGGCAAAGGAATTAATTTCACCAATCAAGATTCCCTCCCCAGGTAAAGACTGGAAGACGTGGCTGCTCAGGGGAGGATAAGCAAAAGTGGATTTCCTCCAGGAGAGAAAAGTTCTGTCAGCAGACGAAGAGATGCATGGCTGTTGAGCCGGCAACAGACCCCTCTTCCTCTCTTGGCGCATTTTACCCGCTGTTTTCCCTACCGGAGTGTGTCACATGAGGACAGGGACCATGTCCACCTCGTCCGTCTGTCCTTGTGTCCTCAGCTAGATGCTGTGAGTCGTGTTAGATCGATGAGGTCCAGCATGAAATGGTCCTGGAATGTGTTTAACTTAAATTGATAGCAGATGATGATTTAGAGGGAAAACTGTGATTAATTAAGACATAAAGTAGTCAACTGCAAGTGACAAAACTGCAACTCAGACTAACTCATATTTTTTTTTAGAAAGGGACTGTGCTATATTGGTTCATATAATTGGGAAGTTCAGAAGTGCCAGTGACTTCAGGCCCATCTGGATCCACAGACTTAAGTGATGGATTCAGGAACCTGTTCACTCTCTTTTTCCATCTCTAGTAGGCTCTCCCAACATGGCGGGAGCAAGATGGCAGCAGGAGCCCCAGACCACCTCCTCCCACCTTAGCCACCCAGATGGCTCCTCCAACAGCTCCTGTAGAAAAACCCCGGAGATGACGTGGTCACGTGCCTGCCAATCATGTGGAAGAGAATTGGGGTCCTCTGACTGGCCGGGCCCGGGCTACTTTCCGATCCTGTGTTGGAAGAGGGTCAGCCCACCCGAACTCCATGGATTGGGTTCCCCCCGGGAAAAAGAGGTTGTGTTGCCAGAAGAAGCTGAGCAGATGCTGAGCAGGCAAAACAACAGATGTCCACTGCATTTACGGATGGAAAAAGCTGTTTGCAGGGCATTCTACACGGGCCAAATGATAATTGAGAACTACTTGCTGATACACACAGAAAGTAAACATTTCCCCCTCATCCCCCAGACTAAACAGGTTCAATTTTCAACTTCAAACAATGGTTTGTTTCCTGAAGACAAAAAGCAGCTGTTGCCTGTTGACTTTTGGGGGGGAGGATCTTTGTTTTTATAAAACCTTTTATCTCAAAAGGAAGTGTATTCTTCATCTTTCTTCCTAATTATCTGTTAGTCTTTTTATTCTGTCTCTTTCTTGGTTACTTATCGAATCTTGACTTCTTCGTCCCAGGTACCATGTGTCAACAACCTACTATCAAATACAAAATGGTGCCGCCTCCAGTTCTGTTCTTTCTCTCTCCTCCCCTTTTCCATCAGAAATAATTCGTGGCGCGCCTGGGTGGCTCAGTGGGTTGAGGCAGGGACTCTTGATTTCCGCTCGGGTCATGATCTCGGGATGGAGCCTCACCTTGGGCACTGCGCTCAGTGGGGAGTCTGCTTGAGGATTCTCTCTCCCTCTCCCTCTGCCCCTCCCCCCACTGGTGTTTTCTCGCTCTGTTTCTAAAACGAATAAATAAATCTTTAAAAAAAAAAAGAATTCATAAAAATGTTAGCACTCCATTTTTGGATCTCTCTGATTCTCTTACCAAACTCTACCTGAGGCTGTAGCATTTAGGGACATATTATCATTATTCATTCATTTGGTAAGTATGAATGGAGTGCTTACTAGTCCCAGGGACTGGGTGTAGCATTAATGATGCAATTAAAAAAAAAAAATCTTCCCTGCTCCATCCTGGAATTTCCTTTGGAGTGGGAGATGTATTTACTTTAGTTTTACAGCTCTACAATATTTAGCTTCATCTTGTTATCATTACTGCTGCTTCCATTATCATGATCATGATCATTACAGCAGGCTTCAGCTTAGCTCTTGCAATGTACCAGGTGATGGGGCAAAAAGCACTTCCATGAAGAAAGGCTTTATGTTGGGGCACCTGGGTGGTTCAGTTGGGTAAGCATTTGCCTTCAGCTCAGGTCATAATCCCAGTATCCTGGGATCAAGCCCTGCATCAGGTTCTGTGCTCAGCGGGGAGTCTGCTTCTCCCTTTCCCTCTCCCCCTGCTTGTGCTCTGTCTCCCTCAAATAAAATCTTAAAAAAAAGAAAGAAAGAAAAGAAAAGAAAGGCACTATGTGTACACCACTTCTTCTCCATTCAGAAATTCTGAAAGGCAAATATATTATTCCCATTTTACAGATCGGGAAGCTAAGGCTCAGTGACATGGCATTTGGCTTAATCTCATAGAGCCTGTAAGAGGAAGTCTGGATTTGAACCCAGATTTGACAGGTTCCATAACCTGTTCTCTCTCCAGCTCACAGAAGCCACTCCATAAGTTTCATGGATGGCAACAAAAATTTGGTTCTGTTTTTCTGTGAGGGTTAAGGTTCTGATCCACCACTTTGGGTATAGACTGCAGGATGTGGCCTTTGAGTTGTGGGTCCTGTTGTGAGGATAAATGTGCAAGGGGCCACTCTTCATCTTATTCCTCTTGTGACACTGGCAGACATCTATGAGGTTACATCCATTTGTCCCCAACCCTTTTGTCCACAATTTCAAATGCATCTCTCTGAAGGGCCGTGGACCTTGGTCTCCTCATTGGCAAAACTGTGAGGCTTGTTGTAGATGAGGATGGCTAATAGAACTTTCTGCACTAGTGAAAATGTTCTATTTCTGTGCTATCTGATATAATTGCCACTTGCCCGGTGCTGGCCATTGAGAACTTGAAGTGTGGCTAGTGTGACTGAGAAATGGGATTTTTAATTTTACTTAATTTTAATTTGAATAGCCACATATAAAGAATCATTACCATATGGGACCGTGCAAACCTAGAATGATCTCTATCATTCTTTTCACTTCTGATCTTATACATATTATTAGGTTGCAAACAACATTTTTTAATGAAATGGCATGAGGTATTAGAAGGGAATAGAGAAAGAAAAAATATCAGGACATATCATGTGTACTAAAAATAAGTTTTGTTTGTGAAACTTTTGTTTCACGTATTTGTGTACTGGGTCATTTTGCAAAATTAATTTTGTCTAGTAGTTCATGGTCAAAAAAATTTGAAAACCTTTGCCTGTCGCTGAATAATGTCGCAGAGACCTTGAGAGTGATAGGCTTGTATGGTGCTCCTTTATCCAGCCTGGGGCTCTGCAAGACCTCATTTTAGGAATATTCTGTTCTTCCAGATCCTACAGGCATATGGTGAGCATGTGACTTCTCAGATGGTAATTGGAAGTGACTTTGTGGTCATCTATCTGTCTGGATGCAGAGATCCCAAACTGGTGGCCCACAGGCAGAATACACCCCCACAGATAAGCCTTTTGGGGACCTTAACATGTTTTTGCAGGACAGTAATCCCCCGGGACCCAGCAGCTTCTTCTCCTTTAGGTGAGCCAATCTCCTCGGTTTGTCCCCTTGGATTGATTTTCCACTAACATTACCTGCCTGGCCCCTGAAGGCCTTTTGTGTTTCAGCCTTGTTTAATATGCATAGAATATTGAATCTGAAAGGAAACTGAGAGATCCAAGAATGCAAGCCTTTTTCTTTTTAGATGGGAAGACAGTGACCCAGGAATGGGGCGTGTCCTGCCCGAGGCCTCATGCAAAATAACCGCTTCCACCTCTCAGGGGAGAACCAGGTATCAGCAGAAATCTTGGTAGGACTGAGGAGGAAGGGAAGGAGGGAAGGAAGAAAGGGAAAAGGAGAGAGGGAGAGAGAAAGAAAGAAGGAGGGAGGGAGGAGATGGAACACAGTGGGATGATGGTGAGCCATCCTCTCAGCCTGTGGAAAGGAGGACCTGACTGACAGCTCAGATTTGGGGCTGGGGGGATGCTACTGTGGAGTCATCCAGGAGAGCCCTATAGAACTTGGAGCAATGGGACAAGCACTTTGGACATGAAAGAGGGGCCTCCGGGGCACCTCTGCCCTCTGAGCATTGAGGCTGCTTGGGATGGCTTTGAGAATCCCCTGACTTGGGTCACTTTCACCTCATTTTGGCCTCCTCTCAGGCAAACTGTCCTGATCTGAAGCCAGAGCATTTCCCTGCTGGTCCTGGTGCAGCCAGCATGATGGGGACTCTGAGCAGGTTTCTCCCCTCTCTGAGCCTCAGGGTTGCATCTGTAAAGGTGTGACTGTGGAGGAGATGGAGCCGAAGGTGCCCTGGGGGGCAGCTTGGAGAGAAAGGGATTCAGAAGTAGCTCCACGTCATGCCCTACCCCTCTTCAATCACAGAAACTCTGTGGGCCCCAGGCGGGGCCTTTAAGTGCCTGGCAGTGTGGGAGAGAAGTTGGCCAGGGGTGAGGCAAAAAGGAAGAGGTAAGAACCGTGGTGATACGGAAGGATTTAGAAACAAACACCAGGCTGCCCAAGTAAAGCATGTCTGGGAGCCCCATGCAATGCAAGCATTCCCTGGTCTAGGGGATGTCCCTGAATGCCCACCAGGTCACCGGATGTTTGCATTCCATGCATGGTTTATGATGGAATCAGTTCAACCTGGAGGCCATTTCATCATTTCAAGGAAGGGTTTGAAGCTTTAAAAAAAAAAGGAAAACAAAAAAGAAACCTCTAGGCGATGTTTTCTATATGCCTTCCGCTCTGATGTTAAAAACCCGTAAGTCAAGGGGAGCCCGGGTGACAGCTGATGTTTCTTGCATTTCTCAACAGTACCTCAGAGCCTGATGGCCTGCCAGCCTCAGGAAGCAAACATTGTATAAGTATTCAAACCTCTGGCTCAGAGGCCAAGAGACTGAGTCACTCAGAGCACAAGACAATTGCTGGTTTCCTGGAGTTCTCTACTTCCAACATGGCTTCCAGGACCTCATTCGAAACCCAAATTGTATTTTCAGATAAGCTGTAGAGATGCTGGAAAGGGTGCCTCAAGGCCCCAGTGCAGGGCAGCCCCATGCTACCTGCCGGCAATGCTTGGGCAGGTCCCCTTCTTTCCCTTGGGATACACTGGGCAGAAGGAGGCCCAGCTGGGAATGCCCCCTGGGAGGGAAAAATCAAGCCTCTTCTAGATCTACAGTACCTGTCCAAACCCTAGCTCCAACGTTTACATGTGGTGTGACTTCAGGCAAATTAATGAACCTCTCTGTGCCTCAGATTGCCCATAGATAAAAGAGGGATCCTATGGTATCTGTCTCCTGGGGCTGAGAGAATTCAATGAGATGGTGGGTATGAAGCCCTTAGCAAGGGGCCTGGCACAAAGTAATTGCCCAATTCATGTTAGTGTTGGGCTCTTCTTACAGCCCCTCAGGGTCCCTGACTGGGGGCTTGGTAAAGGTAGTGAGGAGGAGAGTCAGCAGAGACAAGAGATTTGGTGTGGATTGACAGGAGGCACCCCCTAGTGGGAAAAATGCCAGATACACTAGGGATTTTCCCCTTCTCCATCAGGTCTCAACTAACCCTTAGATCTAGATCAGATTTTTAAAACCCCATGCCCCAGTGTAGCAAGATGATATTCTTGAAGTATTAACTGGTATTTCCTTCAGCCACCCGTCTTGCTCCTTCCCCCTCTATTCAGGGAGGGAGGCCTCGGGGCCAGGATGGGCAGCAGAAAGCAGAGACAAAAGAGATCGCTTCCTGGCTTTTGAATTTCAAGTCTGTGCCCTCAAAACAGAAAGGATCCATTACAAAGCTAAATATTCTAGAGAAAGTGTAAGCTAGAGAGGGCAGAAAGGGCTCCTTTACCCCCAGCTAACAAAAATGATTCCCTGGCCCAGAGGTGGGGAGGAGAATCTCAGAGAAAGAAATGAGAACACAGATCTATTTGAGTCCTTAGAAAAGAGGCCCGTGCTGCCCCCGCTGGGCTGAGCCCTGGACCAGACCCCCAGTGAAGAGCAGGATGGGGGCACAAACTGGCTGCAACTTAGTTCTGCTTATCTTGAAATAGGAACCACGCTGACTTATAAGAAAGAATTGAGGGCTTTTTTTATCTTGAAGTGTTTTATTGAATTCAATCAGAAGTATACAGGTTTTTTCTTTTTTTTCTTTTCTTTTTTTTCACAATGATAAGATGAACATAGAAATAGGTGGGAAGTTAATTCTATGACTCTGTATCTAGACCAGCTTTCTGAATTTACCAAATCAATAACGAACATGCAGTTCCCATTTTAGCAAGTGACTTCACTGTCACTTGAAGAACACCTTCCAGCCGCGGGCCGTGGGGCAGGCCTCCTCGCCTGGGGCCCTGGTCATGCTAAGGGTAAGGGAGCAGCTGGGTCTAGCAGGTCCGTCGGCGGGAGCCGTCGTGCGGTAGCTGGCTGTCGGGCAAGAGCCGTCTGTCTGGCCAAGAGCCTGCCGTTCTGACACGTGTCCTGACAGCACACTTCGGGAGAAGGTGGCTCGAGCCATGTTGCCAGCTTCACTCCGTGACCACGGAGCACGCTGCTGAGCCTGGCAGAGAGAGGCTGGGGAAGGGTTTCTGTGGCGGCAAAAGTTTTACAGTAGCGTCTTGGGGTGACAGACCGTGTTGCTGACATGGGAAAGCGTGGCCAGGGCTGCGGCACCTGCCAGCACCTGAGGAGCCCCACACGCACCCCTGTCTGGCCGTCCATCCGGGGCCAGGGAAGGGGCTCGAGGCGGCCATCCCCTGGCCCCGGGGGCAGCCATCACGGCTCCTTCATCCTCCTCCTCGGCCACAGATGCTCAATTACTGCGCCCAGTTTCCTGGTCTGTACCCGGCAAGCATTATTCTTCAGTCTGTGTGAAATTTATGTACATATTTTAAACCAGCTGGATAATGGATGGATGATTACTGTGGGGGGGGGGTAATCAGATACCCCTGGTAGCCTCCCTTAAGCCCACTCCCTCCCCAGAGGGACCCCCCCCGACCCCCGCCCTTGGCACTTCTACATGGCAGGCAGTAGAGCTTCGTGGTGAGAACTGCCTCCTTCTGCCATTTACTAATGGTATGGCCGTGGGCAAGGGACCTCAGCTCTTCAGGCCTCAGCTTCCCCATCTGTAAAATAGGGTAATAATACCCGCCCCTCCTGAATTACTAGAACTCAGTGAGATGGCATATGTACACTGCTGAGCCCAGTTCCTGACGGAGTAACCCACTCTGCAAATACTATCTCTTATCCTTCCAGGCCTTTCTTTGGGCATTTGCCCCTGCTCGCTCTTCATGCGTGGCTTCATTCCGAGCTCCCTCCTTATGCTTCTGCATCTTGGACCACTGATCTGCACCCCCTCAGCCCACCTAGGCTAATGCTAAGCCTCAGCATGACTCCAGATTTATGGAAATATGTTCTCCAGTGAACTCTCTCCCTCACCTTTCTGTGACTCGTGGGCCATGCTGCAGGTTGCGCTCTCTTTTATCCTGTTACCCTAGAACACACAGCCTCAGACAATGACGTGGGAAGCCTAAGTTCTCTCCCTCTCCCTCTGGGCCTCAGCCTGCTCATTTGCTAAATGAAAGCATGGAACTCATCTTATTCGTTCTTGTATTTATCCATCAAGTACTCATTGAGCACTCACACGCCTGGCACGGACGGTGCAGAGGCAGACAGGACACGCATGGTCCCTGCCCCGAGGCTTCCAATCTCCTGTATTAGGTAACCTCCCAGTCCAGGGAGATCTGATGGGTACCAGGGATCCGCACGATGAACACAGATGTCATGACAAAATGAGATACACACACAGGGTCCTTAGGGGTTACCAAAAGCAGCTCTCACGGTCTCCCTAGCAGAGTTTTCAGAAAACAAATCACTCACCTCTTCTAAGTATGCACACACGACTGACACGCCAACACGTCCCCCTGGAAACAGCAGATGTGCCCAAAATACACCGCCTCAGGAAAACATAGATCATAACCTCTGTTTCCCACAACAGGAAACACCCAATTCACACATTCCTCTGCAGGAAACATCCAAAGTGTGTCAGCCACCCACCTCTGTAGCCCACAGAAACCCATAAACAGAAAGCTCAGCGATGGTGGGGGTGGGGGGGAAGAAGAGGTTGCTTTAAGGTGGTGAACGGGCTGCAGCCGGGGTTTCTCTTCCTGAGCGGCAGCAGGGAGGGAAAACCAGAAAACCTTTGCCCAAGTTGGACTGGTCCCAAAATGGATGTGATGATGTTTGAGCCAAAGTCGGGGTTAAGTGGCAGGGGGCAATTCAGAAAGAATTCCTGCATTGAGTTGGAGGTGGGGGTGCGTGACTTCAGAGATCCTTTAATATCAATTATTGCTTTTATTTATTAAGCAGTGTCCCAAGCACTTTTATATAATTTAAGTGATTTAATACTCACAGATGACTTGCATTGTTCCCACTCTTGAGATGAGCAAACTGAGACAGGTGTCATCATGCATTTAACTCGTTCAAGGTCACACAACCGGCAGGCAGCATTGCTAGAATACAGACTCAGCCCTCCTGACTCCAGCATCCACACCCTGAACCCCCGCGCCTGGTGCCTCTCAGCGCAGGGATCCCATGTCACTGCCGTCTTGCCCCGGGAGCCAGAATCAGGGCTGCAGACCCCGGTTCAACTCCAAAACCAAACTCAAGGTCATGTTGTAAACGACCAGAGGCTCTTCTATACAGACCCCACCCTCACCTGGCAGGCAGACGGCTTTCTTTTTTTTTTTTTTTTAAAGATTTTTAATTCTTTATTTGACTGAGAGAGACGCGGCGAGAGCGGGAACACAAGCAGGGGAGTGGGAGAGGGAGAAGCAGGCTTCCCGCCGAGCAGGGAGCCCGATGCGGGGCTCGATCCCAGGACCCTGGGATCATGACCTGAGCTGAAGGCAGACGCTTAACCGACTGAGCCACCCAGGCGCCCGGCAGACGGCTTTCTACCCGTGAAATGCCTGGATCCACAGTTGGCTCTCCCGCTCGGTACTTAGGAAATACCTGTGAACACACTCCGGCTACTTTGGGCCCTAATGGAGCCGCGAGTTGCCGATATGTGACAGTGGCAGCACCCAGCCGCTTCCCGGGGCCCCGGGCGTTTGCAAGCTCGTTTTGGAACTGGTTGATTCTCCCTGCTTGATGTTTCACTGTTCGACCAGAAGCACCACTGTTTTTATTACACTTCCAGCCATTTTTCACAGCTGTGGTGCTGTCTCCAAGTCAGCTTTGTCACTCTTTTAATTATACCCCAGGATAGCATAGGTGCTTCTACTTTCTAAAGACGATTTTAAAGATGACTCGGTTAGAATGGAGGGACATCTTTTTCTCCAAGGTCAGGCCACCCTCAGGGCAGGAAGGACCAATCGTGGCACCACATCGGTAAGGAGAACGTAACTTAGGTCGAGTTATCTGTGAGGGAGGAAGCATGCTAATATCTGCTTTTAAAAGAGACTAATCTGATGGCAGCCCGGCCTTGTCGACGAGAAACTCCTGAGACCGGGGCGGCAGCCAGCCGGAGGGAGGGAGAAAAGCCGGGTGCAGGAACTGGGTGCTGAGCTTATTTCTTGCTCTTTGACTCGCGTGCTCCTTTCAGCTTACCGGGAGGCCAGCCACCCTCCCCTTCCGATTTGCTGTTGTGCTCCAACACTTTTAAATGATCTCTGTCGCCTTTGGGAAGAGCTTTACTTGCAAATTTCGTCGTGGAATTAAGTTGTGTTTTCCCGTAGAACTAAAGGTCTGCTGTGCGTCTATTTCAGACCCTTCATTTTTTCATCTCAAAGGCATTGGCCAGCTGATTTTCTGTCTTAAAAAAGTAGACTGGGCGCCTGGGTGGCTCAGTTGGTTAAGCGACTGCCTTCGGCTCAGGTCATGATCCTGGAGTCCCTGGATCGAGTTCCGCATCGGGCTCCCTGCTCGGCAGGGAGTCTGCTTCTCCCTCTGACCCTCCTCCCTCTCATGCTCTCTGTCTCTCATTCTCTCTGTCTCAAATAAATAAATAAAATCTTTAAAAAAAAAAAAAAAGTAGACTGACAGCCATTGCCAATTGACTTCTTTGCTTCTATTCTTGGAAAAATTAAGATTGTCCAGTCTCGCAGTAACTGAAAAATTGTGATTTTTAAAAAAATTAGTATTTATTTCATTGCTCGGAATCTTTTGTTTCTAGATCAAATTCAGGATGGGTGAATGTGTGTGTAATTGGTTCCGATTGCAAACTGCTTTTGAGTACAACTTTAAAACTCTTCAAGGATGAGAAGGAATAATTTAAGTCTGAGGTGGTACACCCGAATTAATTTGTACATGTTATTTTTATATAAATAGGATTCAACCAGACTTCATTTCTTGTTCCCTAGTCTCAGTGCCTGGTGTTCCGTTTGTGGATCTATAAAGTTGTGATGTCCAATAATGGTACCACTAGCCACATGTGGCTATTTAAATGTAAATTTATATTAATTAAAATGAGATAAAATTAAGAATTCAGTACTTCAGTCACGCTAGCCATATTTCAAGCGCCCAACAGTCACATATGGCAGTAATTATTATATTGGACAGTGTAAATATTGAACATTTCTATACTCAGAAATCTATTGCACAGCACTCCTTACAGACTAGGAACTGTCAATGTCTCTCCTAGGTGCCCTTTACTGGCCAAATAACATTAGACAGAAGCCAGAGTTCCCTACACGCATTTTAGAAACATATCACATGATCTCTAAACTTGGTAACTTCATGGGTTATTTCACAACTTAGCAAAGCTAATGTCCTTTGAGGCCCATGGCTACTCTAAAATGTTGCTGTCAGGGACAAGCTGTTCAAAATTCAAGTACAAGTCAATTGAAATTCAAGGGACATTTGTACATAAGGCAAATGTTATGACTCATGTGGCTGGTTTCTAGTACTTTCGGAGATAAAAATTCGTGGAAATAATAACCAGCAGAAAATCAACAATAAAATTTCAATGTTCTGCGGGGGAGGGGGTGGCTAGAGATTGGTGGGAAGAAATGGCACCTTCTCTACATACCTAGACCCACAGAGTATGGTTTGATTATGTCGTTGATTTAATTACCCAAGGATACAAAATCTTGTTGGAAACGAGGTGGCTTTCAGGGCAAGAGCAGATATGGCATATCTCAGCCTAGCGTCCCTTGACCCCTAGAGCTCCTGTTGGCACTGTCTAGATAAGGAAAGGTCTTCACGCGTCTATAAGCTCAAATCTTGCTACACTGCTGCCCTTTTGTAATCATAGTTTATATCCGCAATCTGGAAGAACTCACACAACAATGGCTGCATTTCTATTTCTGGGATTATTTACAAATATCAGACATTTGTGGGTTTCCAGCCACAGTTAGCAGGACCAAAGCAGCACCCTCATCCTGAGGCAAGCGGCAGAGTTAGGGCTAGGGGGCCTATCACTAGCTCTGCCCCCAGAAAACCCATTTTCCTAATCTGTCCCCTCACTCAGATTTTACACCTTTTTATCTGAATGGTTCAAAGGCTGAGTATTGACTGAAGACCATGATCACAAATCAATTTCCCCCGGAAAATCAAATCAGGGAAAAACCGAGTTGATCTTGGAAATTGGTTCTTGAGCAATAAGGCAGGTTAAATTAGAAGAGGTAAATGAGAATTTGTGCAGTGATTCTGGAGGGACTTTGGATACTTTTGAGACTTCTCATCACTGTTGGTGATGATTATCCTGTTAGTTCTTACTTGTTTTTCAGCCTCCCAGCTTTGTTTCCCTCAACAATTGTGGATCACTACACTGCCCAGATAAACGGGATCTACATTTTTCTCACAAATTGGTGGGAGAGGGGAGAGTGAAATATTTTCCAGGGTTGGTGAGCACGAATCAGAGAAAGAAGAAGAGACAGGATGAATGGTTATGGACATTCTGGGAGTGGGGAAGGATTGCTCTGAGCTGTGGGGCAGGTGTGATGATCATGGTACCAGTGAACATTTATGAAGAACTTCATGCACTTTTCGAAATGCTTTACATGTATTAACCCATTTAGTGAATTAATTAATGATTTTGTTAACTAGCTAACTCACTTAAATTTTGTCTTAAATTTAAGACAGGAGAAAAGTTGAATAAGGGGCATGGACTCCTTAAGACAAAGATTGTGAGAAGGATATTATCTCCCACCTCAGATAGCAGAGTTGTCAGATTCAACATTTTCAGGGCTCAGTAACCAGCTTTTTACCTTACAGGGCACTGGTGATTCAGGAGACCTGTAAGTGGAAGATAATTGAAAGTCCATGGGCACCTGGGTGGCCCAGTTGGTTAAGCATCTGCCTTCGGCTCAGGTCATGATCTCAGGGTCCTGGGATCAAGTTCCGTGTTGAGCTCCCTGCTCTGCAGGGAGTCTGCTTCTCCCTCTCCTTCTCTCAATCTCTCTCTCTCTCTATCTCTCTCTCTCAAATAAAATCTTAAAAAAAAAAAAGTCCTGTTTTTCTGTTACTTGTCTTTAAAAGGAGGAAGGCAGCTGAGATCAATTATGGAGGCCATCTTTGAGAATCTGAAGAGAGCTGTAGGATAATGTACATAACACCAAATTTTATATTTAATTAGAAATACTAGATCCCAGGTGTATCCATCAGGATATGCTGCAGTAACAAGGCCATAACAACAAAAATTCCTCCTTGCTCACCATAGACGTTCGTCCTGGGTTAGCCTTGGAGCTGCGCTCCAGGACTCAATCAGGGATTCAAGCTGATGCATCCTGCACACCATCTGGGGTATCACTGGTTGCTGGGTTATGGAAAAGGCAATATGGCAGATCACAAACTGGCTCCAGTTGAAAGTGACACACACAATTTCCATTCACATTTCATTGCCAAGCAAGACACCATGTGCCATCCTTCATTGTGCCTAGAATAAAAGATTCAACTTTCAGTGAACAGCCATTAACAACTACCACACTAGGTCAAGAAGCCCTGAATCGAGTATTATCTAAGTTACTTTGCAGTTCAAAGTTCATGTGAGTCCAGATTAATTTATAATATGCTTATTCAAAATTTAGGCAGTAAGCCTGCATGTCTAAATAGTAGACATCAAATTCCCCTCCAATCAGGTGGTCATCTTTATAGCCAGGACAAGAGTGAGCCTTCTCCTAATAGGGTATGAGCAAAAGTTTTTGGACTGTTGCTTCAACTTTGAAAATTGAGGAATTGAGGAGTTCTCTCCTGATCCCCCTAGGGGCTTCCTACAAGAGAGAAGATTTGGTTCCTCATTAGCAAAGTTATCTCAGTAGCTTATACGTAATGAGATTGGACCAGACAGCTGTCAATATTCCTCCCAACCCTGATTTTTTTTTTAATTCTAAGCAGGTGCCTACTATTATTAAATACCAGATAACCAGATTTTAGAGTGGTCAAGCAAAGTATATCTCAGGGACAGGAGATCTGGAAAAGTAGCCATGAGAGAGTCTGGGCAAGAGGATAATAGATTCATAAGTTAGTAGAGCTCTACAGTATCATCAAATGCCCAACCTCTACTGATTTCAGCTCCTTCTTAATCTCTACCAGATCTTTTTTCTTAATTATATACTTTTGACATTTTCTCAGTGCTATGGAAAGTGCCACTCAAAGGCAGCTTTGAGATGAGTCCCCGCACCAACCTCCTTCCAACTAGAGTGCCTCCCCCTTTGTGCCTCTCTTGTACAAAGCCTGTGCTACCACTGACCACCCTCATTTCATAGATGTCAAAACTAGAGGCCCAGAGAGGGGATATCACTTGCTTTGCTCAAAGGCCAGTTGGAGGCAGGATCAATCACCCATTTCTTTGAGACCCATGTCAACTGCAAAAATCAAATTCTCTTTGAGAGATTTGGGACCGGGTTTTGATCCAGAAATCACCCAAGAAATGGTATTTCTGGATCATTTACTTTGAAATACTCTACTTCTTCTTTTACTTTTCATCTTGCGTGAATTTGGCCTCTATTATGGCAAAGAAAGGTTATGCTCACTCGTAAGTCTCTGCCTGCTTCAGGAGACTTATGAACTCACATCCTGATGGTGCCTTAGCTTGGCACATGCAGCCTGGTGATGTATTGAAGGTACTTGGCTAATTACCTGCACGCTTTCTGCTTTTTCTCCCAGTTAGGATTATGATAATGTCTTCTAACAGAGTTCCTAAAGAGGAAAGGCCTTCTGGATAGTGATCTCTTTGTTTCTTTCTGCAGTTCCTTATCAGCAGAATCCTTACAATCCCCGAGGCAGCTCCAATGTCATCCAGTGCTACCGGTGTGGAGACACCTGCAAAGGGGAAGTGGTCCGTGTCCACAATAACCACTTCCACATCAGATGCTTCACCTGTCAAGGTAGGAGGCCCAGACTCCCAATGCCCCTGTCAGATTGCAGGCCCTGGTTTCACCCATAGGACATGCCACAGGGGCACGCAGAAAACATACAGGCCGATACCTCTGCAGGCCTAAAGAAACTTTCCTTGAGCCTTTATGAGAACTCTCCCTTAGGCAGTGTGGAGTGAAGAGGAAGGAAAGAGTTGGGACGTGGGGGAGGGAGGGAAGCTGGTGACCTCAGAGTGGTAGCGCTGACCCAGGAGGAAAAAGGCAATCCTGCAAGCTTAACCTGCACAGCTGGAGAGACTCCTGTCTTGTGCCTATAAATCAGTTTGAGAGTGAATGAACAAGCAAGCTGTCCTGGCTAAAATTCAGTGTGGCTCTGAGATGAGCACCTATTCTATGACTGTGTGGCGTTCCTCAAAGGTGAGGTTTAACAGGGTACATTATGACTTCAGTAAGGTCTGTAATTTGGAAGCAGGTGGATGTTGGGTTACCTCTGGACTCTTAAATTACAAGTTCCTAAAGAAGCAGGATAACTAGCAGCAGGAATAAAGAAGGACTCTGCTGAAAGAGCCCGGGGAGCCCTCTGGCCCTGATAGATGCCTTTCCAGCCTCCACTTCTTGAGGCTTTCTGTTCCACAAGGCAGCCATTCTGAGGTTGGATGGCCCCGTGGGTTTAGAAAATGTTTGACCCCAAACCAGTAACTTCCACCTGTTGGTTCTAGATTTGTTCTCATGAAGTTTGTTGAATACTGCATGTGTGCTGTTCCCTGTGGCGGCCGTTCACCTACTTGTAGTCAGGTCTCCCCACGCCTGATTACACTGCAGGTCCTTACTTTGAGCCTCATCTGAAATGATTCCAACTTGTATCATCTTGGAGTCTTCCTTGATCCATTCTGGTTTGTCACTATCATTCTAAAAGCATAGTGCCCAGAACAGACCATGGTTCTCAAGGTCTGCCACATACAGTGGGGGTACCCTTTCCGTTAATATGATTGATGTTGGATTGACCTCCTGAGGAGCCACTCCACGGAATTGACGTATATTGAATTTAAGGTCAATTGAAACCTCAGATCTTTTCATTTTAGTAATTGCTTCCAACCTCAGTCTCATGTGTCTGAGATTGACTTACACTGCTGTTGAGAAAAATTCTGGATTTCTTCCTCAGGATCTCACTAGACACTGCACTGAGCAAATCAATTACATATTCACATTTCCTAATGTTTTTAATGGAAGCACATATGGAATATATTTTAATTGATGTGATTTAAATTCTGTATTGAGACGTGGCAAACCCCTTTAGTGTAAGCTGACCTGCGAAAGGGTCTTGGCGAGTGACCATTTTTACATCACTAGAAGCTGGGGCAGGAAAAAGGGTAAAAACAACAAAATTGTTCTAAGGAGGTTTGAGGTACGACTGTGCAATTGTATTCTTAAGAAAGTATGTTGGTTACCCTTTGCTGGGACCAAAATTTAATAGTTTAAATAATTTTTTGTTTAGCTCATGATCCTCTGGGTTGGCAGGGCAGTTCTCCCAGGCTGAGCTGGCTCTCCTTGTCTCCACTCGCCTCATCACAATGATATTGGTGGGTCACCTGGCAGTGGTTGGCAGGCTGTTGGGCTGAGTGCCTGCATATGGCTTCTCAACCTCCAGCAGCCTGGCTTGGATTCATTTGCATGATGGTCTCAGAGTTCCAAGTACAGCAAGAGAGCAAGCTTCAGAAAGCAAGACCTTTTTAAGCCTCAGCTTATGTCATACTTGCCAATGTCCCATTTGCCAAAACGAGTCAAGTGGCTGACCCAGGTTCACGATCATGGAGAAATAAACTTTGCCTTTGGTGGGAAGATTTGCAGATTTCAAGGGTGTGAATGCAGAGAAAGGAAGAATATGGCCATTTTGAAAATCAACCACAGGGAGGTTGTAGAATATCTTTTCATGGAGATTTTAAGGGAAAAAAATAGATTTACTTTTCTGACTGTTTTCAATGTCAACTTGCTTAGAAGTGAAACAAATGAGAGAATTTTTGTTTCCAGCAGTAACCAGTTATAGTTACCCTAAATAGCCTCATTTGAAAAAGTTAAAATCTCTATGAATTTTTCTATAGTTCTTTTACCATTCACTACTGCACTGACATGAAAGAATCTGCAGAGGTGAAAAACAAAAATAAAAGCAGAAATCCTCATGTGACTGCCAACGCCAGATTTAATCCTAATGGTTTATGCTAAACCTTGGCAACCTTGTGCTTTTGCCTTGATGGCTGTATAGATCATGGAGACATAGGAAGAGGCTAGAGCCCGGTCTAAGTAGGAATCTAATAGGAGACCTCTGAGTAAAGCTGAAATTTTCCCCTACGAAAATCTTACTTTCAATGTATGGATGGATGAGAAATAAACTGGAGAAGGAGACAGCAATGAAACCGTCTGTACTAACTTTGGCACTGGGTAGAGGAGAATAAAACTTGTATCAAAACGTCTACCTATAATCCACCCTTAACATGGATTCATGTTCTATATTCATGCTATGAATTGGCATAAATTTTAAAAAAGCGAAACAGAATTTAAAAGAAAGTCATCCCACACTTGGCAAATGGCAGAAACAAGTGATATTCCTCTTTGGAGGAACTCAGCTTTATTCCGGACCTCAAAGAACTCCCACGGGTAACATTATCAGCAAAATGAGTAACTTACAGTCAAAAACACACAAATCATAATGGAGGGAGAGCCACAGAAACAATGAAGAGAGAATCAGAACCTCAAAGACTTCATAAATTTGTATTTTTTTTAAAGATTTTATTTATTTATTTGACTGAGAGAGAGAGCGGCAGGCAGAGGGAGAGTGAGAAGCAGGCTCCCCACTGAGCAGGGAGCCCGGCGTGGGGCTCGATCCCAGGACCCTGGGATCATGACCTGAGTCGAAGGCAGATGCTTAACCGACTGAGCTGCTCAGGCGCCCCATAAATTGGTATTTTTTGACATTATATGATGACTACATAGAATACATTTAAATAGGTAAGAAGAGCCATTTAAAAAGAGCAAGAAACAACACATTATAACAAATAGCACAGCAGATTTGAAAAAGAAACAAAACTTTAGAAATAAAAATACATAATGTTTGAAATTTAAAAGTCAGTGTATGGATTATATAGCAGATTAGATGTTGCTGAAGAGGGAATTAATGAACTATAGGATTTAGCCAAGAAAAAGGTATATACATATAGTCCAGAAATATAAGAAGGTGGTAAAAATAAAAGATAAGTTTATACATGAAGAAAATAGTGGAAAGGGTTGACGTATATTCAGTCAGAGTTCTAGAGATGTGTAATAGAATACCTGAGTGGGAGGACAATATTTGGAGACATGACAGTTACGCAGTGTTCTAGAACTGTTCAAAGACACAAATCCTTGGATCCAGAAACCTAATAAGTCCCAGTAGAAAAATATAAAAGAAATCCACCTGTATACATCATCAGAATGAAACTGAAGATCACCAAAGACAAACGACAATTTTAAAAACAGCCAGAGAGAAGAAATAGATCATCTGCCTACAAATGGTAAGTAGACTGAGAGCTGACATGTTAGTAGCAACAAGGAAGCCAGAGACCAGTGGAATAATTCCTGTATGTACTGAAAGAGATAACTGTAAAGTTAGGATTATGTATTCAGCAAAAGTATTTTTCTAGAACAAAGGCAAACCTATAGCTAACATCATACTTAATGGTGAAAGACTGCCTGCCTGCCTATAAAGGCAAAAGTAACAAAAGGATATTTGCTCTTACTACTTCCATTCAACACTGTACCGCAGGTTCCTATTGGGTCAGTTATGTAAGAAAATGAAATAAAAGACATCCAGATTGAGAAAGTAAAAGTAAGGTTATTTCTATATGCACATGACATGATCTTATATATAGTAAATCCTAAGGAATGCACTAAAAAACTCTTAGAAATAACAAGTTAATCCAAGTTTCAGGATAAAAGATCAATATACCAAAATCAATTGAATTTCTATACAGTTACAATAAACAATCTGAAAATAATATTAAGAAATGATTCCATTTACAATAATATCAAAAATAAAATACATAGGAATAAATTTAACAAAAGTGTAAAATTTATACTCTGAAAATTATAAAATATTAAAGAAGATCTAAATAAATGAAAAGAAATCTCATTTCATGGATCAGAAATCTTAGTATTGTTAAGATGGCAGTATTCTTCAGACTGATCTACAGATTTGAGGCTATCTTACTCAGCTCAGGCTTCCACAATAAAATACTGTGGATTGAGTGGCTTAAACAACAGAAATTTATTTTGTCACAGTTCCAGAGGCCAAGATTAAGGTGCCAACATGGTAGGGTTCTGGTCAGAGCTCCCTTCTTGGCTTGCAGATAGCCATCTTCTTACTGTGTTCTCACATGTCTGGAGAGAGAGAGGGAGAGAGAGAGAGAGAGAGATGGCAAACTGGCTGGTGTCTCTTCTAAAAAGGGCGCTAATCTCATAATGAGGGTCCCACCCTTATAACCCTCATCTAAACCTAAGTATCTCCTCAAGGCTCCGTACCCAAATACCATCACACTGAGGGTTAGGGTGTCAAAATACAAATTTGGGGCAGGACACTATTCCATTCATAGCAAGTGCAATCCCCATAAAAATCCCATCTGGTTTCCTTGAAGAAATTGATGAGCTGATTGTGAGATTAATATGGAATTGCAGGGGATATAGAATAGCCAAAGCAATCCTGAGAAAGAACAAAGCTGGAGGACTCAAACTTCCCACTTTCAAAACTTACTACAAAGCTACAATAGATAAGACAATGTGGTACTGGCATATGGATAGACATATAGATCAATAGAGTTGAGAGAGCAGAAATAAACCCTTAGGTTTATGGTCAGCTGATTGTCAACAAACCTACCAAGACAAGTCTACAGGGAAGAAGAGTCTTCAACAAATGGTGCTAGGAAAACTGGACATATATATGCAAAAAAACAAAAAAAAAAAAATGAAGTTGGACTCCTTCCTCACACCATACACAAAAATTAGGTCAAAATAAGTCAAAAACCTACATGTAAGAGCTAAAACTATAAAACTCTCAGGAGAAAATGTAAGAGTAAGTCTTTGTGACCTTGAGTTAGGCAAAGACTTCTTGGCTATGACACCAGAAGCACAAACAACAGAAGAAAAATAGATGAATTAGGTGTCATCAAAATTAAATACTTCTCTGTGCTTCAAAATATACCATCAAGAATGTAAAAAGTCAACCCACTGAATGGGAGAGGAAATTTGCAAAATATACATCTGGTAAAGAACTTGTATCTAAACTATATAGAGGATTCTTAACAACTTACTAAGAAAAAGACAATCCCATTTCAAAATGGGCAAAGGATCTGAATAGAGGTTTCTCCAAAGAAGTTCTATAAATGTCCAGTAAACACATGGAAAAAAATGCTCAAAATCATTAGCCATCTAAGAATGAACATCAAACCACATGGAGGCACATGTCACGCCATGAAATCGGCCATATTCAAAAAGACAGAGAATACAAACGTTGGCAAGAATGTGGAGAAACTGGAACCCTCCTCCATTGCTGGTGGGAATGCAAAGTGCATAACTGCTGTGGAAAGCAGTCTTGCAGTTCCTCTAGGAGTTCAATGTAGAGTTACCATATGACTTAACAATTTCAAAGTCATAAGATGTATGCTTAAGAGAAACAAAAACATATGTCCATGCAAAAACTTGTGCATGAATGTTCATAGTAGGATTATTCATCAAGTCAAAAATTGGAAACAATTCAAATATCCATCAACCAATGAATGGATAAATAAAATGTGGTGGAACATTTTGCAGCAATACATCCACGTGGATGAACCCTAAAAGCACAAATGGCCCATAAACATATAAGAAGATTCTCAATTTCATTAAAAATCAGGGAAGTGAACATTTTAAAGTGAAATTTAAAATCACAGTAAGATGGGGCACCTGAGTGCCTCAGTCGGTTGAGCGTCTGACTCTTGATTTCAGCTCAGGTCATGATCTCAGGGTCGTGAGATCGAGCCCCAAGTCCGGCTCGCACTGGGCATGGAGCCTACTTGGGATTCTCTCTCTCCCCCTCCCTCTGTCCCTACCCCCCCCACACACACACTGCTCGTGCACATGCGTCCTCCCTCTCTCTCAAAAGAGAGAGAGAAAGAAAGAGAAAGAAAGAAAGAAAGAAAGAAAGAAAGAAAGAAAGAAAGAAAGAAAGAAAGAAAGAAAGAAAGAAAAAGAATAAACAAGGAAAGAAAAGTGTGTTTTTAAAAAATTAAATAAAATCACAATAAGATGACATTTTATAGCCACCATGTTGACTACATATATTATCAGCTTTCAATGATGATATGGACCAGTGGAAACTGCTGGTAGGAATGCAAATGGGAAAAACTCTGGAAAACGGCGAAGCTTCACCTCACAGATACAAGAATGTTCAAAGCAGCATTTCCATAAAACAAAACAAAACAAAACAAAAACTGCAAGCAGTTCAAATGTCCTTCAACAGTGGAGTAGATCAATTGTGATACAGACCATGGGATACAGCACAGTTACTGAAAAATGCAGTTACATACATCGACATGGACGAATCTCAAAACATGATCCTAAAAGTATGAAGCAAGCACAGGAGAATAAATGCAGTAGGGTTCCATCAATATAAAGTTCAAAAAGGGCAAAACTAAACAATGCATAATTTGTGGATACATCAGAGGCGGTCAAAGTAGAAAGAAAAGCGAGAGAATGACAAACACACAATTAGGGACAACATGGGGAGGGGATGCTTTCAGGATATGCAAACAGGCTTCTGAGGCACCGGGAATGTTCTGTTTCATAAACTTGGGAGCGGGTACCTGGGAATGCATTTTATTCTTCTTCTTTAAATGGTGTTTGTATATTTACTACATTTTCTGTATGTATAATATAGTTCACAGTTAAACGTTTAAATGTTAAATAGATCACCCTCAGGAGCCCTTCTAACACTTTGGTTTTGAAATTCCATAAAACTCCGTCTCATTTGAAAAGTTGAAAATCAACAGAATCCTATGACAGACTCGTGGACTCTCGGGTCTGGGTGTGTTCTCAGTTACCACATAGCCCCTTCACTTCACAAATGAGGCAGCTGAGCTCGAGAGAGGTGGGGTAACTTTTTCAAAGCCACCCAGCACCTGAATGGTAGAATAGAAGCATGGACCACGGTCCAGCGACCCCCAACACAGTCCGTTTTCCCCTGAAACACACGGTTACTGTGGGCAAGGTCTCTTTCTGGGCATTATACTAACAGTGAACGTTCATTCTGGATTTTCTCAAAGCAGTTCTAACTTCTCATATCCTGTCCCACTGTCAAACCAAGTGATCTGCTTTTTTTTTTAAATTAATAGATTTTATTTTCTTGATTCACAGAATAACGCCTGTCCTGGGTGTTGTGTTAAATTCCACATCAATTCCATACTGTAGACCCTCTCCAGGGCCTTTCCTGTTATTTGGATGTCAGGCTCTGCTCAGCCTCAAATACATCGGTCCTGCTGTCCGACTTGCCTTCTATCCCCGTGTTCCCCACTGTATTTCCAGGAACCCCCTGAGATTCTTATCAACCTTTACATCCTTTCTACCAAAAACTTCCTCCTTCAACTCCTTGGGGGAAATGGGGGAACTGATTGTTCCAAGTTTTCTTATGACCTTCTGGGTTTGTCCACTGGGAGAGGTGGCTCTGGGGGTGGAGCTGGCCGGGGAAACAAAGGAGAGAAAAGAAGGAAAAAAACAGGACCTATTTCCAATGAGGTCGTAGGCCATGACCTCACTAATTCCACAGCCATGAAGTCAATCAATCTGCCACCTGCACACCCCAGAACGCCCTGTAGTCTGGCCTGGCCTGCTCTTGAGGCATTGTTTGATGTGATGAATTTTCACAAAGCCTGGTAGAAGATGAACCCTCTGCCATCAACCACCACCACCACCTCCACTAATAGGCCCCTGCCTCTCTGCAGGCAGGGGTGGTCTCCAGGGCCCTCCAGCCCCACCTCGCACTGAGTTTAAAATGTTTAGGCACCTGGTAAGCCCCGAAGGAAGCTCTGCTTCTCCTAGACTCACGGCATATCAATGTCAGAAGAAAAGTTCAAGTCACTTTTTAATCCACCTTCTTCATTTTACATACATGTGAACAGAGACCAAGTTCATTGTCACCCAGAGAGTTAATGGCAGTGACAAACTCAGAGCCCAGGTGGCCCAACTCCCAGACTATACATCTCCCACTGTGCTGCACGGTCCCCCTAATGCTGTGACCTCTGGGGCTCCCCTCCTCCTCACTCATCCTGGCCCCGTAAGCCTGCCTCTGGCCTGCAAAGTGAACACACACTTGCAAAATTCTTCTGCCATGCGCCTAGAAGTCCATCCTCTCTTTAACCTGGGTGCTTTTGCATTACCACTTTCCCTATGAACAAGGGGGTAGTATTTACTGGGGTGGCATCACCCAATCCAGACCAGGTCCCCACAATGACAGGCTTGGAATTCCTTATTGGTTTCCACACCATTGAGCTTGCTTCAGAAAGCTGATCTGTGCTAACCAACTCCTCAAGAAACCAGTGTATAAAATCAGAGTGCCCTTTTATTAATGGAAATAAGAGCTGTCATTCTCCATTGTATTAGTTTGCATTGCCCTGACCAGCTGCTTCCCAAAGGTCTAGGTAGTAAGTCAAACTATCAGTCACTTAGTGAATGCAGTCTCAGAACAAGGGGGCTGGTCATAGGGTTGGGATGGGCTCCCCAATGGCCTTCCTTTGATTGCTGGCCAGCCCCTTCTTGGCTGACCACCCCTGCTTTAGCCAGACCAATACACTCAGCAGTTCTGGTGGCCCTGAGAGCCATTCGATCTCTTGGAAGAAACTTTGCCTCTTTCTGCCCTTCCCATTAGGTGTTGATTTCATAACTTAACCCTCAGAGGGAAATCTCATTTGCCACGTTTCCAAGTCCTTTGGAGGTAGGGAGTCCCACATGATTCCGTCGTTCAAGCACCTATAATTACATCCACCTACTCCTCTATTATTGGTTCTACACATTTTCATATTGTCCACAAGGATATCCCATAAGACCTTATGACATCTTGTTGCCTGTCTATGCAAAAGCTATCAATGCAATTGGTCATTTTTGCAACTGGGTGATGGGACATCATTATAGCCTTCTCTCTTCTTTTGTTTATGTCAGAGAGTTTCAAATATTTTTTTAAGTTTTTGAAAAACTAGGAGAAAAACCATCCGTGGCTTCTCAATATCCCACAAAGCTGGACTCAGGCCCTCCTCCAACTGGTCCGTCAATATTTTCCTGTATTACTGCCCTCCACTCCCTAAAAACACCACCCCTACCCCAGTCCCACCTCCACACAAATACCACTTGCAACTTCCTGCTTGTGTGCTTTAGCTCATTTTCTGCCTTCAGAGTGCAACTTAAGTGCCCCGTCCTCCAAGAAGCCTACCATGATCCCTCCCCCACTGACATTGCTCCCTTTTCCTCCCCACTCACAGCACTTGCTGCCTGAACCAGCCCATGGCCTATCGCCCATGATGTATGTTCTATAAGGTCGTCTTTTGGCATATATTGTTACCTCTTCACAGTTCAGGGATCGTGTTTTATCATTCTTGCCTGGGAACAAACCGACTCTCTATGTCTATGGTGAGAGCAGATTATAAACTTCCAATCATCCATCCTACCTCAGTTGTCTTCACCTAGCACAGAATCATGCAAAGAGAAAGTGCCCAGGGAAATTTTAACTGAATGATCTTATCCAATTCATAATACCACCAGTATGGCCTTGTGTGAGCCACGCAGTCCTAAACTTTCATCCATGCATTGAGAAGATGGTACAATACCAGTGGTCCCGTCAGGATCAGCTGGGGAGTGCTCTAAAACGCAGATACCTGGGCCCTGGCCCCCAGGGAGTGTGATTCAGGCCCAGGCATCTGCATCTTAAGGAGCCCGAAGGTGACTCCAATGCAAGTGGTCTTCAGGGCACACTTTAAGGAGCACTAGCCCCGGGCGCCTGGGTGGCTCTGTTGGTTAAGCGACTGCCTTCGGCTCAGGTCATGATCCCAGAGTCCTGGGATCGAGTCCCACATCTGGCTCCTGGCTCGGCAGGGAGCCTGCTTCTCCCTCTGACCCTCTCCCCTCTCATGCTGTTTCTCTCTCTCTCTCTCTCTCTCTCTCTCAAATAAATAAATAAATAAAATCTTTAAAAAAAAAAAAAAGGAGCACTAGCCCCACGAGGTCCGATGTGCCACCATTTTCGGGCTACTTGTGACCAAGTCAGACGTCAGCCTTATCCCCTGTGAGAACCTCGTGCTTGCCCACCTTCCCTGGACTCAGCCTGCCCTTGATTCTCTCCTTGTTCCCCGCAGTGTGTGGCTGTGGCCTGGCCCAGTCGGGCTTCTTCTTCAAGAACCAGGAGTACATCTGCACCCAGGACTACCAGCAGCTCTACGGCACCCGCTGCGACAGCTGCAGGGACTTCATCACCGGCGAGGTCATCTCTGCCCTGGGCCGCACCTACCACCCCAAGTGCTTCGTGTGCAGCTTGTGCAGGTGGGCAGGTGGCCAGCAGAGGCCGGGGCCCCTCTGCCTGAGCCCTCTGGCGGTGTGGGGGCTCACAGGGCTGTACACTGAACACTTGGATTTCTAGGCTCTCGTGGGTGGAACGATCTGACAGGCCAGTGCTTTTCAAACCTTTTAGCAGCTGAACCCTGTCTGTCAAATATGATCTCATGTAAAACACTAGTTTGTCTGGCGATCAAGACGGAGTGAGGACCTGAGCCGCCACCCTCAGCCTCCCATTTCCCATCAGAAGTGCTCAGAGGAACTACTGAGTTCCCTGAACCCATTTTGGAAACCAGGCATCTGGGCCAGCTCCCACCCCCTCAGCCTCATGTACTGTAGAGATATCTGTTTGTAGCCTTTCTCCATGACCCTGGCAAGTGATCCCCTCTCTGTAAGCCTCAGCTTCTTCATCAGTAAAATGGACATCAAAACCATCCCAACGTTGTTGGGTTTTCGTGAAGATAAATGAGATGGTGTTTGCAAAGAACATAGCTCAGTGACTAGGACATAATTGTGTCTGCTTTTGCTATTCTTGTCATTATCATATGATAACCATCTAGCCTCTCAGGCAACCTGGTAGGCAATGGAAAGCTCACCCTTCCCTCTCCCTCATGCCCTGCGTCCCGGTTCCTTGTTAATTTAGCAGACGTACATGAAGGGTCCACTGTATGCCAAGCACCACATTAAGGAGATGAAAAAAATAAAGGAGACATCAGCCTTGCCCACAAATACATTAAAATTTAATGGACTGCCCTGATTAAGTCATACATAGAAACATGGTTTGGACTAAATGTATGCCTTTTTTAATTAGGAAAGGAATTTGTAGATTAATTATTCTCCCCATAAAATAACTACCTGTTAGTTACTAGTTAGGGTTCCTGCTGAGACTAATGACACAGTGTACAAGAAAATAAAACCACCGAGTAGAATTCATTCATTCATCCGTCTCTTAAAACCTGGGCCCTGGGTCGCAGAATCCCAGACCCACAGTAGGGTCCATATGGTTTAAAGTGAAGTTTCTGTCAAGCCCCATACAGACGCAGTGCCTCCCCAAGGTCATGCTGTGTCCTTTACCACAAGTCAGTGCCTGGGCCTCGATGAGAACACAGCTCCCCCAGCTCAAGCCAGCACCCCCTGCCGTGTCCCACGTTGCTAATACAAGGGCAGCGGAGCCACTGGAAGCCTATGTCAGGGGCACTCAGAGTCTGTATAACAGGCTGTCCCTGACTTCATGCACGAGAGCAGCTGAACAATGGGCTCAACAGTGCCAGGGATTCGATGTACAGTTTATCTTTGTTTAGGGAGGCAGGACATGGACCAGTTTGAGACCTCGGAACTCGGAAACTCAAACCGCACAAACACAGAGGAGAGGAAGAGGTTATTTGTGGATTTCTAAATGTCCTGGATAGTGAAAGGAAGACATTTTGGTGTGTTTAGGAGTTGAATGAGTTCTTCCAGATATATGGGGATAGGTGAGGTTGGGATGGAAAAAGTCTTTCCAGAAAGAAGGGGCAACTCTAGGAGGAATTATTAACCAATTCATTTACAGATGAGAAATGTAAGCTTCACTAAGTGTCATGGTGTGCCCTGGGTTAAAATCATATAAATGGCCCAAGTGGGGCTCCAGTTCCAGTCGTGGCCCCCAACTGAGTGGTTTGGTCAGCCTGGCACTGTGAACAGCACTTGAATTTACCTGGCATAATAGAAGGCAGGCTGTGTGTATGAGCTTTGAACACATCTGCTGTCAGCTCACCAACAGACATGGTGAAGAAGAGGTGTTGCATTTCTCTTTCATCTCCCTTGTAGGAAGCCTTTCCCCATTGGAGACAAGGTGACCTTCAGCGGGAAGGAATGTGTGTGTCAGACATGCTCCCAGTCCATGACCAGCAGTAAGCCCATCAAGATCCGCGGACCAAGCCGTGAGTCCTCGCCCGTGGGCACCTCCCTGTCTGAGGGCCATGTGTCCTAGGGCTCCCTGTCCCAGCTCCGTCATCCGCTCCTGCAGGCCCGGAGGGAAGTGGGGGAGGTTTCCACCCTGGAGGACTCCTGAAGCCTGACCCAGTTGGCATTCAGCCCAGACTCACAAGCTTCCTTAAGCAGAAATGCAGGGAAAGCGGGCTGCTGATTATAAACCATGACAGCCTGTTTGGCCACTTGGGTGGGGCTCTTCTGGGATGAGCTAGGCTCCCTTATCTTATCTCGCCTTATCCATGTTCCCCAGGGCACCCTAACAGGGCTGATGAAGCCACCAGCGGTTCTCAATTTGTACAAATTCCACTAAAAAGTATACATAGACTCATCTTTTTTTTTTTTTTTTTTTTTTAAGATTTTATTTATTTGCGAGAGAGAGAATGAGAGACAGAGAGCATGAGAGGGAGGAGGGTCAGAGGGAGAAGCAGACTCCCTGCTGAGCAAGGAGCCTGATGTGGGACTCGATCCCGGGACTCCAGGATCATGACCTAGGCCGAAGGCATTCGCTTAACCAACTGAGCCACCCAGGCGCCCTACATAGACTCATCTTAAGAAGGAGAAATATGGAAGCAAACCACAAGGGATGTGCTAGTGTCTCTTAGAAAGTGTCCCAGGAACACTGCATCAGCTTCACTGCAGAACTGTAAACATGCAGATTTTTAGGCCCACTTTGGACTTTTTTTTTTAATGTTTTTTAATCTTTTTTTTTTTAAGATTTCATTTATTTACTTGACAGAGAGAGAGCAAGCGAGAGAGAGAGCAGGAATGGGGAGCAGGGAGGGGCAGAGGGAGAAGCAGAGAAGCAGACTCCCTGCTGAGCAGGGAGCCCGACACGGGGCTCGATCCCAGGACCCTGAGATCATGACCTGAGCCGAAGGCAGACACTTAACCCACTGAGCCACCCAGGGGCCCCTCCCCCCCTTTGGACTTCTAAGAAAGGAACCTAGAAATCTGCATTCTTAATAAGTTTCCTGGGTGATGCATTTGCGGCTCCTAAGACTGAGAACCACCATTTAGAAATGAGGGGAACATCTACCTCACCAGAGTAAATGTTATGTTTCATCACCAAACTATAGATCTGGGGGGAAACTGAGGATCAAGAGTGTACCTTGGGACAGTCATTCGAATTCATGGAACATCCATTCCCCTCAAATGTGTCTAGTGGTAAGATGTCTAAATCACTGTTCCCAGATGCCCTTGTCAGGCTGCTGATGCCCTGGCCCCGGGGGCCTGCCGTAAGCCACGCTAGGCTCCCGTGTTCTTTCACATTACATGACACTCCCACTGGCCTCCACAGGAGAATCAATGAAAACCCATTAGCCGCCTGTACTGCATCACTGTGCGGGCGCAGGCACCAACAGTCTGCATGCCTGGGCCACATCCTGCCGAGGGGGTAAGCACAGAACACCCCGAGTCAGCAGGGCTTGGCCCCGAGGGGCTCCATCAGAGCCCGCCAGGCGTGGTGAGCGGGGGAGAAAGACGATGGGAAGGCTTCCTCCCTAGCCCTTCCTTCCTCTCGATCTAATCAGATCTGCTCACGGAATGTGCAGAGAACTTCCTTCAGCGTCCTTGGTGACATTCAAGAACAGTTTGCTGGTCTGAGCAGGTTTCCATCTCGAGGTGGCTGAGTGAACTCACTGTTATCTTTCATGATTCCTTGAAAGCATCGTGCAGAATGACAGGAGGGCTGGAGTACTGGGATGCAGGACCACGGCCCTGTGACTGACGCTGCGGAGGCGCCCAGAGACCAGCAGGACCGCGTGTGAGGCAGTAGAGAGAGGCTGGCTGGAGCCAGGAGCATGCCAACCCTCTGTGTAAAACACAGCAGACACAGAGCCTTGCTGGGGCTCCGTTTACCCAGCTCTATGGAAAGCAAATGTATTAGTGTCCAGGAGCCAGACTAGCATACGCCATAGTGTGTAAAATACTCTCTAAATATAACGCGAGGATGCTGCAGACTCGGAGATTTAATCTGGAAAGCACACCAAAGAGAGAATATGATTCCTGAATCTGTTATTTCTCTTGGCTTGTACTGCATTACTACATGCATCAGGGACCTCGGAGAGGTGGGAGAGTTCCTTGGCCGAGTGTGGGAATCCTGCATGCGAGCGTGTCCTTGAGGATAAGTACTAAACGTCTCCACCATCATTCTGCAAGTCCAAAGGCAGAGGAAGGTGAAGAGTGAATAATGAGAAGCAAATGAGCACATAAGCAGTCTCCAGGGGGAGTACCCAGGATCATGGCTCATCTTGTTACTCACAACGTAAAGACAGCGAGCTGTGGATCTACACCTTTTCTCCCCAACGGTGGTCACTGTCCATGCTGCAGATAACTAGAGGGGGTGTTGGAAGTTCTGCTGAGTTCCCAAAGGATAGAGGGAACCAAAACCAGATTCAAAAGAGGGCTAAGATGAAGAATGTATCATGGAAAAGGAAAAAGAAGGAGGAAAAACCTGATGTATTTTTGATCTACAGGGCTGGGACATTTCATCCCTGGAGGGTGAATAAAGACATTCTGGAACAGCAGGAGCAGTTATCGGCTCAAAAGAGATTAAGAAGAATACTCAGGAACTATCAAGAGAAAAGAATTGTGTTACCTCTTACAAGAATAAGAAGTGTTTCCTCACATTTTCACTGAGAGGAATCAGCAGCAGTAGCAACATCAGCATCACTGACATAACTGTCACGACCGTCACTACTGTCACCACCACCACCACCGTCACTACCACAACTGTCACCATCACCACCACCATTACCATCACACTGTCACGACCATCACAACTGTCACCATCACCACCACCATCACTATCACAACTGTCACCACCATCACTACCGACACCACCACCACCACCATTACCATCACAACTGTCACCACCACCATCACCATCACAACTGTCACTACCACCACCACCATTACCATCACAACTGTCACCATCACCACCACCATTACCATCACAACTGTCACCACCACCACCACCATCACTATCACAACTGTCACTACCACCACCACCATTACCATCACAACTGTCACCACCACCACCACCATCACTATCACAACTGTCACCACACCACCACCATCACCATCACAACTGTCACTACCAAGTAATTGTTTTATAGATGAGAAAAACTGAGACCCAAAGAGTATAAATCACTTGCCCAGAGTCACACAGAGAGTAAGTAATGAAACTGGAATGTGGGCCCAGGCAGTCTGGCCCTGGAGCCTATTCTACCTTCACACCCTATACCAGAGACATGACTTGCTAATTGGGCAGGGGCCCGTCTTCCTGGATTAGTTATCTAAAGCAAGGAAGGGATCCTGCTATGACTCACAAAACCCACTCATTTTCGTTGATCTAAGTGGAATGCGTGACACAGTCAAGAAAAACTAAAAATGGCTGCCTGGAGTCTCTAGAGACCTCAGTAAACTGAGGGATTTGGGGGAACAGGTGGTGACATCGTACTTTCTGCCAGCTGAAGGTTGTAATTCTGGAATAGAGAGGAATATATGAGGAGCGGACAGCTGGCTGCACAGCAACCAGCACGGGGCAGAGTGTAGCTTTCCTACCGTGCCTGTTTGTTGTACTAGACTCATGGGCTCCTGGGTGGATGCCTGAAGCTCCACCAGAGGTCAAGGCCGAAAGGAGGAAGAAGAGGAAGAAAAGGGTCCTGATCAATCTGAGGCCAGTACAATGGAGGACCCGCAGTATGCCATGAAAAGAAAAACCACGTGGAGGAAGCATCCCAGAATCCTCATCCGCAGGCCTTCCCAGCAACAGGAATATTCTTCTAGCCTCAGATCAGAGGTGGGACAGTGCACAGAATATGGGTTAAAAACACAAGAACGTGAAATAAGAATGACAGCAACCATTTGTTGAGCTCGTGTGTTGAGTCCTTACAGGCCTGATGATAGTACATCTTTACACCAGTGTTATAAGGAAGATATTCAGATGAGGAAGCAGGGGCTTAGCGGTCACACAACTAGTAAGCGAGGGAGCTGGGATTCTGCCCTCAGCCAGCCTCTCACCCTTCACTCTGTCCTCCCAGCCCAGCCTCTAACCACGACATTGTACTGCCTCCTGAATTTTAACCCAAGGTGCCAAGTCCATCCCAGACGCATCACTGCAACTTAAGCAGATGGAACTCATTACTAGAATGTGCACCACAAAAGGATGCAGCTCTTCAAATGAGATGTATTGGAGAGGTAGGGAATTGTGTTGTTGGCCCTAATATACCTAGCTCCACGGGGTCGACAAGTGAAGTTGATCAGTGGATGACCCCTCATCAAGCAAGGAAAAGTGACGTGTAAGAAAGGAGGGAGAAGAGAGAAACTGTAGTTGTCTTTAAATATTTGAAGGAAATGTCAGGAGGCAAAAGAGGTAGGTTATTCTTATTGCATAAAATAAGGGGCATCACAAGGAGTCAGGTCTCAGCACCATATAAAGAAGGCAGTCATGGAGCGCCTGGATGGCTCTGTCAGTTAAGCGTCTGACTCTTAATTTCAGCTCAGGCCATGATCTCAGGGTCGTGAGATCAAATCCCACACCCATCATGGAGCTTGCTTGGGATTCTCTCTCCTTCTCCCTCTACCCCTCCCCACCCCACTCACACACGCTCTCTCCCTCTCCAAGAAAAAAAAAAAGGCAGTCATGACAAGTGTTGGTGAGGATGTGGATTGGTGCAGCCCCTGTGGGAAACAGTATGAAGGTTCCTCAAAAAATTAAAAGTAGAAATACCATATAATCCATCAATTCCACTGTTGGGGTATTTTCCCAAAGAAAACAAAAACACTAATTTAAAAAGATATATGCACCCCTATGTTTATTGCAGTATTGTTTACAATAGCCAAGATATGGAAGTAACCCAAGTATCCATCGATTGATGAATGGATAAAGATGTGGCATATATATACCATAGAATATTACCCAGTCACAAGAAAGAATGAAATATGGCCATTTGCAACAACAACATGGATGGACCTAGAGGGTATAATGCTAAGTGAAATAAGTCAGACGGAGAAAGACAAATACTGTATGATTTCACTTGTATGTAGAATCTCAAAAACAAAACAAATGAACAAACAAACCAAAAAAGCAGAAAGAGACCCATAAATACAGAGAACAAACTGATGGTTGCCAGATCTGAAGGGGAAGAGGGATGGACAAAAGTTGGTGAAGGAGAGTGGGAGGCACAGGCTTCCAGTTATGCAGTGGGTAGGTCACGGGGATGAAGGGCACAGCGTGGGGACTATGGTCAATGATACTCTAATAGCGGTGTGTGGGGACAGATGGGAGCTACACTTGTGCTGAGCACAGCATAAGGTATAGAGTTGTTGAATCACTATGTTGTATGCCCGAGACCGATATAACATTGGGTGTCAACTATACTGTAATAAAAAAAAAATCAGATAGGAAATTAAAAATGGAGTTACAAAACAAAACAAAAAAGAATAAACCTTTTTGTGATACATATTTTTAAAAATGAAAATGAAAAAAAAATTAAAAAGGCACTCATGACAGTTATGCCTGTCCAAAGGCAAAGTGGGCTTCCTCAAAAGGGGGTGAGCTTCCTACCCCTGGAGGCAATCAAGCAGTCAAGAATGCTGTAGATTCCTGCATTAGGTGGGACTGTGACCAAGTGCTCTGCGAACTCTGAGCCCCTGTGGAATTATTTAACCCTATCAAGGAGGCCAACAGACACAAGTTCAGTATTTGTGGTTCAGTATTTGACCCCTGAGCCCTCAGGTTCTTCTATGCTGAGCATGGGCAAGTCACTTCTATAAAAGGAGAGGGGGGTGCCTGACGTCTCAGGCATTACATTACATTCTAAAGCCTATGATTACCGGGATGGAGATGGTTAGAATTTTTCCGGGAGTGAGGAAGGAGAAGAAATCCCAAAACTATTCTCCCAACCCCCATCTGAAGGCCTGGGGCTTGAAGCATTTTGCAATCGGCTACCCTCCATCCCCCAGCCTGTGCTAAGGGATATTAGAAAGGCTCTAGGGAGCCAAGAGGCGGGAACTGTGGGAGTTGCCTCGTCCAAGCACTTCATCAG
The DNA here is from genome assembly GCF_002201575.2 of Neomonachus schauinslandi. NCBI lineage: Eukaryota > Metazoa > Chordata > Mammalia > Carnivora > Phocidae > Neomonachus > Neomonachus schauinslandi. The sequence continues at coordinate 110,203,978 of NC_058409.1, read as the reverse complement.
GGCCCAGACCCTCCCCACAGTTGGCTGGGCACACCCCCTTCCTCGACAGGCGGACGCATCATCTTCTCTCCCAGGCCTGGCTCCCAGCTGGACATGAGGGCTTCCAGCCAGGCTCTCCCAACTTGATATGCAGTTTCTCTTCTCCCCACTGCTCCAAAGTATGCATCTGTCTTGTGGCGCCGATAGAGAGGCTTGTCCTCTGGTAAACTTTGTCCCATGACCCTTTCCTCCTCCAGAGTGGGCCATCCGGTTGGGTAGGCCTGAATTCCCAGCATCTCCCAAGTACCTTGGATGCTGGCTCGATTCCCTGCCCCTCCCCAGACACGGATTGAGCAAGAAGCAGATGCCCCGCCCCCACGTTCTGTGGCCCTGGTGCGCGTTCCAGGGTGATGAGGATGGGGAGTGAGAACAGCCCTCTGGTTTGGGACGGTCTTACCAGATTCTCTAATCCTTGGGGAGGAAAATGTTTGGCATACTATAAGCATGTTGGGGAGGGGGCAGGCACGGTAAACTCTGTCCTTTTCCTCGGTACTATGAGGCCCACTCCTTTATACTCATCCAGCAAATATGATCTGAGTTCCTACTATGTGTTGAGCACAGCACAAGGCAAGAGAATAGATTTAACCACAAAACCCAGACAGGGTCCTTGCCATTGAGCATACAGCCCGAGGGTAGGAAAAATTAGATCCTAAGCTCATCCCCTGTGGCAGTGCTTCTCAGACTTGACTGTGCTTGGGGATTTAGGTGACGTTCAGTAGGTCTGGACGGGTCTGAGATGCTGCACACCTGCAGACTTCTAGGTGCCGCTGGTGGTGCAGTCCCCAGGGCACGGACAGTAGCCTGCTTAGTTAGCTGTTGGAGGGCCCGCGAGAATCGGTGCAGGATCTGTCTGCGTGGGATAAACATCGGTCAGGATGACAGGGAATTTTCTGGGGGAGTCCCACCATGTCTTTCCTTCTCCCTCACACCAAGACCTCCTGTGCAGAAGCCAGAGCTCCGGGGAGGGGGGGCGGGGGGCTTTGCTTTCACCTGGCAGAGCTCCGGGCAGGTGTCCGTGCCAGGGTGGGAGCTGCTGTGGGAAAGCTGGTTTTCAGGGATGGGTTTCCTTCACTTAGACTGAGACGATAGCAGTGGTCAGGGGGCCCAGGATGTTCTGCTCAGTGGCATCCTCTTGTCTTTGCAGACTGCGCTGGGTGCAAGGAGGAGATCAAGCACGGCCAGTCGCTCCTGGCGCTGGACAAGCAATGGCATGTCAGCTGCTTCAAGTGCCAGACCTGCAGTGTCATTCTCACCGGGGAGTACATCAGCAAGTGGGTGTCTCCCCCATCCCCGCCCGGCTTCCGGGACCCCCGCCTTCTAGTGGCCTGCCCCAGGGGGCCCGCACCTGAATCTCCCAGGCAACCTCCTTCCACTTGCCTCCAGCCGCCACCCTCCCACAGCCACAGACCGCACCTCCCCAACCCCTGGGCCCTTCCGTGCTGCCTCCTCTGCCCGGGATGCTCTTCCTGCTCCTGGATGCGTTCGCTCCTCCCCTCCCTCCGGTCTTGGTCAAGCAGTCAAGAATGCTGTAGATTCCTGCATTAGGTGGAATGCAGGAATCTACATTAGGGGAACCTGCTCTCCCCAGGCGGTCTCATACCGTCCCGGGCCACCTCCGCTCCCCCAACACCAGCCCTCACGGGGCCCTGTTTGTTCCCTTCACACAGGCTAACACCGTTTGCAGTCATACACTCATCCATGTTAACTTTTTTGATAATGATAATAATACCAGCTACCATTTACCGAGTTTTTATTACGTACAAAGGATATACTAATGGCTGTGTATGGGTTATCGCATTAAACCTCACAACTCCCCCTGTGAGGCGTCCATCCCCATTTTAAAAGCTGTAAAAACTGAGGCTTGAGGAAGTGAGTAACTTGCTCCATGATGGTATTTAATGTCTGTCCTCGCCGAGGTGGGGCCTCTGTTTGACCCGCTGCGGCCTTCAGCGCATGCCCAACCCCTGGCCAACAATACAGTTGTTGAATGAATTGAGTTGAGATAAGATACAACGGACACCCGAAGCCATCAGCAGAGGGCTCCACCCCCAGTGGCTGCACAGAGCCTCACCAGACAAACCCCCCGCCTTGCCACTAGACCCTAATGACCACATTCCCATACTCAAGTATGTGAAAGAAGTGATGGCCACAGCCCCTCACAGCGTTGATGTTTTATGACCCAGACACTGCTGAGGCGGCATGCTGACCCACTGCTAGGACGTGGTGAGTGCGTAAAGCTGTAGCATGTATGGAGTTTGCTGTCAGGAGAGTGATAGTCTAATAAGGGAGATAAACTAGATACATAAAGAATTATGGCACTAGGAGTTATGTGATAGGGAGCGCAAGGGTTTTGTTCTTTAAGACCCTTTAGATCACAAGCGACAGAAAACCCCATTCAGACTCACTTAAGCAAAAATGAGTTTATTGACTCAGAAATAGGAAGGCCAGAGGCCTACTGACTTCCAGCACGGCTGAATCCAGAGGCTCGAAGAGGTTACTGGCACTGCGGAAGTCTCTCTCTCTCTCTCTCCCCCTCCCCTTCTCTCTCAGCTCTCCCTTCCTCTGTGTTGGGTTTATTCTCAAACAAGCCCTCCCCAAAGGGTAGCATAGATTATCACCAGCAATTCCAGGGTTTCATTCTACCAGCGTAGCAAGCCTGGCAGAGAGACGGAGGCCTCTTTCCCAAGGACCCCAGCGGCAGTCCCATGGCTACCTCTGCTTCGGCTTGGGTCACACTCCCATTCCTGACCAATCACTGGCCAGGAGGATGTGAATCGTAGAGCCAGAGAGCAGCCCTCTGTGACCCACGGTTACTGTGAGTGGGAAGGAAAACCAGGCGAGGCTATGGGCAGAAAGGGGACATGGACGCCACCAGACAGCACTGTCCGGGTCAGAGGTCCAAGTGACAGTCTGCGAATATTCTGAGAAAGAAGGGAGCACTTCTAACTAGCAGGGAGTGAAATCTGGAATCTGGGAGAGCTTCACGGAAGATAGCACTATTTGAGCCAGACCTTGAAAATGAGGGTAAGATTTGAAAACGCAAAGAAGGAAAGTTTGTAGGCAGAAGGCCCAGCCTGGGCAAGGGCAGGCTGGTGCCTGACACATCCATCTTGTTGGCCAGGGCTCAGACGTGTGCGCGGGTGAAGCAGGGTCCAAGGCTGCAGAAGTGAGCTGAGGTCACATCACCGAGAGCTTTGAATGCCATGTTAGTAGGAGCTTGGCATTTCCCTCCGAGCCTGCCAAATAAGAAGTGCCCTTAGTGAGTCACCAGCCTGAGTCCTTGAGTCTGTGAGCCTAAGTCAGGGGTGTAGGGTTTGCTCAAAAGAGCTCCTCTCAGGAAGGCCCAACCCCCATTGCCCATTCCACCTAAGGCCTCTGCAGCCTGGCTCTGGGCTCTTCATCTGGCTGCTGGCAGAGTGGCGGGCACTTAGAGGCACTGCCTCTGCCATTGATGCCTGGGTTAGAAGCCTGGCCTCCGTGACCTTGGCAAAGGACTTAACTTCTCTGAGTCTGTGTCTTCGTTTATAAAAACAGGGATGAGCAGACCTACCTCGTAGGGTGGTGCAAAGGCTCAGACATCATACTAGTAAGTGTCTAGTCAATACTAATTTGACCATCTGCCTCTTTTTAGAATCATGGATATTTCAAATTCCCCAAGGCCTCCCAATCCATGGGTCCAAACGAGGTGAGGTTGGCATTTATACACAAATGTTGCTGGCGCATTGTACCCACCTCCTGACAAATGACTTTGTCCCCCTGCAAAGTCACCCTCCCACACCTACGGAGTGTGGAAGTGGTGGCAGGGGTGGGAGGAGGCTTGTCTTGGGGGCCTTCCAACAACAGTCTGACCGCTGGCCTTACTGGGCATTGGTCGTCACTGCTCCCTCCCCCTCAAGAGAACACACGCTCCCTGCCACACAGGCTGGGCTCCCAGCAAGCCCAGCATGGCAACAACTTGGAGATGAAACAACTTCATGCATGTCCTTCAGGCGTCTCTGCGTCAGCTGGTTCTGTTGCACCCAAAAATGGGGAAGTGTCCCTTTCTCCTCATGGACTCATTAGCAGCACAGAGCCGTGTCGTCAGATCTGGTCCTTAGAGCCAGGCAGGGCCCAGAGCTGGGGTGAGCTGTCTGACGTCCCCAGCTACCTCCATGTCCTCCTTGAAGACCCCTCTCCGCAATCATGGAGATTCCTCTGGCTGCCATTTGCGGTGTGCTCACTAGAGGCCAGGCACTGAGCCTGAGCCCCGGGGCACACGGCAGCCATGTCCTTCCAGCCGCAGGACCACCTCGGGGAGGACCGAGACCGCCTGGGTTTGAATCCAGCTTCAGGTCCTCTGAGTTGAGTTTTCTCATCAACACGATGGGGAGACTGATAGTTCTGACCTCACAGGGCTGCCGTAAGGATTCAGTGAAATCATCTATGTGAAACACCATCAGAGAGCCTGCCACACACCGAGAAATCAGCATCAGTGGCTATCAGTAGCAGAAAGTAGTGTAAGAATAATTCACAATAATCTTATTACTGCCTGATAAGTTGGAAGCACCGGGCGAAAATGAAACACATCGGAAGTGGTTAGGGTAGGTTCCACTTATCGCCTGACCCGAGACCACAGTCAGATGATTCCCTCACTACAGGTAAAATCTTTTATCAGATGAGGAGCCCTGAAGGCTCTGCACAAAAATTGACCCCATTGATGACTTCCTGGAAGGGGCTGGGAGGAAGGAGAAGACTTTTCCCTTTATGCCTTTGTAATGTGCCAAATGCAAATACTACCCATTCTAAATAAAATAAAACTTCATACATTTTTACAAGAACCCTTTGGGATAAAGAGAAGAAAGTGGGTCTGGAGAACTTGTGGGGGAAAAATAGAAAGGGGAATAGAAAAGGGATATCCATGGCCAGCAGCCCAGACCGGTGGCTCTCAGGTGCACTTGGGGAGTTTGCCAAGACGCAGATTCCTGGGCCCCCCTCCCAGGGGATCTCTGATTCCATAGATCTGAGGGGTGTCTGGGGTTTGCATTTTTAACAAACTCCCCAAGTGTTTCTAATCTTGGTCTAGTCACCACTGGCTGCGGGTCCAGGAACTCACATGTGACACCCCCCATGGACCATCCCCCCCAACTTCCTCTCCCTGTGTGGATTTCCTCTTGCAGGGATGGCATTCCGTACTGCGAGTCCGACTACCACTCCCAGTTTGGCATTAAATGCGAGACTTGTGACCGATACATCAGCGGCAGGGTCTTGGAGGTGAGTGGGTCCAAGTAACTGTGAAGATGTTTGCACAGGGTGGCCTGTGACTCCAAAAGGGCGTCACTGAGGACCCCTCGTCCATAGCACCCCCCTCCCCTGCTGCCTTGACCTCAGCTTAGCTTGCTACATGACTTGAGCGGATAACTTTGCGTCTTCGGACACCCCTAAAATGAGAAGCTGGACAAAATTATTCCTGGCTCGGGCGCCTGGGTGGCTCAGTTGGTTAAGCGACTGCCTTCGGCCCAGGTCATGATCCCAGGGTCCTGGGATCGAGTCACACATTGGGCTCCCGGCTCAGCGGGGAGCCTGCTTCTCCCTCTGACCCTCTCCTCTCTCATGTTGTTTCTCTCTCGCTCGCTCTCAATAAATAAATAAATAAAATCTTAAAAAAAAAAAAAATTATTCCTGGCTCCAAAAATGCTGTGCTGGGAATATCAGTGGCTTCTCTGGACTCAGACCCAGATAGATTACTGGGGAGGGACAATTATGGTTTTCTTCCCAACCTTGCTAAAGGATGGAAGCCATTTTTAATTTTTTAAGCATTCGGTAATGTGCTGATTTAAGAACCAGCTTGTCTAGCAGCTTGCTCCCTGCGCCCTGCTTTGGCTGGTCCATCGCCATGGCAACAGCTCTCCCCTGCCTCCGATGCACAGCTAGCTCTGCCAGTAACAAGCAACCCGCGGCACCCTTTCTGAGCCCCTGCCCCAGCTCCCTGTCTGTCGCCCTTCCTGGCCTTCCTTCCCACACCCTGTGGGCCCAGAAAGCTGTCTTCCTATGCTTTGGGACCACCCACCTTGAGGAATTAAAAACAGGAAAGAGTCTGGTACAGAGGACAGACAATAGCCTAAGACCAGGAACAATTGGGTTCGGATATTGACTCAACTGCTAACTCATGCTCACATTTGGGGTGAGTGTCTTTGCCTCCCTAGGCCTCAGTTTTCCCTTCTGACAGTGGCTGGGGGACGGCAGACTGGGGCAGCTCTTGCGAGCAAAATCATTAATTGTGTCAAAGCTGTCCAGTTGGTGGTGGTCACCTGCAGTCAGCCCTGTGTTGAGAAGGATTCTGCAGCCACATGTGGGCCCAGCAGGAGAGAGTGTTGTAACCAGGGAAGGAGGAGCCCAGGAGATGTACTGAAGCTGAGCCCCGAGGATGAGAAGGAGGCTGTCTTCTGATGCCCTAGAGGAAGAAGAGAGCTTGACCCATTCAGGGAACAGAGAAAAAAAGCCAGTGTGGCTGAATTATGTAAACTGGGGTTCGGGGAGGATGGTCTATCACACAGCACATACCACATAGAGCTTTGTAGCCGTTTAGGAGTTTGGATTTTGTAGTAAGTGCAATGGAAAGGTATTGGAGAGTTTTAAACCGAGGAGCAACGTGGTAAGATTGTAGGGAGTCAGAGAGAATAAGATAAAGGCACAGAGCTGATAAACCATTAAAGCTTTCCAGGGAGCAGTAGGGGTGAGGTGTGGAGGAGAAGGCAAGACACAGGAGCGCAGCTAGGGTGTTGGCCCCAGTTTCCCAGGGCCCCCATTCCAGGGTGAGGAGTTTGTATGGGATTCACTGGGCAACAGGCATTGTGGAAAGACTGAGCATGAGCGATCCCCTTAGAGTTGCTCCTTAGAGATGGATGACGTGATGGACACGGGTTACATTCGGAGGAAAGATACTGGAAGTGGGAGACAAGCAAGGAGGCCATGACACCGCGGGCAGGACTCAAGATCTATAGTAGCAGCAGCCAGAGCACCCACCTGCCTCCCGCATGATGGGAGTGGAATTCCCATAGCTTTGCAGTGGGGCCACGGGTAGACATGAGGATTGAAGGAAAAGAGGCCAGAAGTTGTACCAAAGCATCAAGCCTGGATGAGAGGAAGTCTGGTGCTGTTCTCTGTGGAACTGGGGGTGGCAGGGAAAGAAGCTGATCTGGGCAGAAACACAGTGAGTTCCATTCGGGACAGGTTGTGATTGAAATTCTGGGAAGGTTTCAGGAAGGCAGTCAGAAATGTGGAGCAGAGCTCAGGAACACAGCTCAGGCGTGGAAGGAATAATCTCAGAAAGGCTAGGATTTGCATAAGAGTCAGCACCAGGGCAGTCACCGGGATTGGGGGTGGGGGGGAACAGAGGAAGAGAGAGAGAGGAAGAGAGGGGGGGGGAGGGAGGGAAGAGTGGGCTGAAGGCAGCCTTGGGGAATAACTACTTATGGGCTCGGGAATACTGAGGAGTTGTCAGAGAAAGAGGAAGAGCTGTGAGGGGAGAATGGGGGCCAGGCCACAAGAGGACAGCGCTTCAGAAAGGAGAGCGAGGTCCGCCCGCGTTGGTCAGATTCTGTAGAGAAGTTGAGGACTATGTGGGCTGAGGAAAGGCTGGTGACGGGGGAGGGAAGGTAACCTTCAGGACAGTTTCAGCTCTGCAGGATTATAGGGGTTATAGGCATCTGCATCCTAGTGGAGTAAAGGGTCCATGGGATGAGAGATCATAAAAGCAGACTTTTTTTTAAAAGATTTGATTTATGTATTTATTTATTTATTTATTTGAGAGAGAGAGCATGAGCGAGGGTATGGGCAGAGGGAGAAGCAGACTCCCCACTGATCAGGGGGCCTGAGGTGGGACTTGATGGGACTTGATCCTGGGACTCTGGGATCATGACCCGAGCCCAAGGCAGACACCGAATGGACTGAGCCACCCAGGCGCCCCAAAGCAGACTTTTCTTTGGAAAAGGAGGAAATTTGGATCACACGCAGGGCTGCAGATGGGAATTCATCCCAGCAGTTCCAAGCTGCTTTGAAACTGTGTCTGCGGTGGCTGTCTTCTCCCTTGTGTTACTGTGTTTTAGCATCATGGGAGCCTCCGTTCGGGCTGCTGTTGTAACCAGGTTTCGATTGATTCCATTTGTACAAGGCTCCATTAGCATCGTGGACTTATTGATTTTTTTTTTTTTCTTAGCGCTGGAAGAGACTTTTAGCTATTAACTAGTTAACCCTCCTCATTTTACAGATGAGAAAAGTGAGCCCCAAGACGTGTGATGTTATTCCAAGGTCATACACAATGTTTCTGGTAAAGCGGGAGCTAAAATCTAGAACTCCAGACTCCTATATCCCATACACGTGCCCACAGCTCTCAGCCACTCAGGGGGGGCGGGGGGGGTGTCTTTGAGGTCACATGATGTGATGACCTACATGGTTGGAGTAGAACAGACTTGGATTCCAATTTTACCACTTCTAGCCATGAAACCTGAAGCAAGTCACTTTCTCCAAGACTTGGAGTCTTTATCTATCATGGCGAATTCTATTATTCAACTTCTGATGGATATGTTAGTGTAAAATAATAGAAAATAAATATATTTATTGGTCTCTGCCCCCAGTTCCTAGCACAGGGCTCCTAAAACCTTTGCAATGTCCTAAGTGTTAAGAGCACTAGGAGCATCTTTTGTTCTAATATTTGTCTTTGACTCGGCTTCCTGACGCAGAGTTCCTAAATTTCCTGGAATTTCCTGGGTGATCGGAGTATCTTTTGTTCTAATGAGGGGACTCTAGGTGGGCTCCTGGAGAGCTTCAGGTTGGGGGCTGATCACCAGGAAGACCAAGCCATGATTGGAAGCTTGGAACTTTCAGCCCCACCTCCCATCTGCCAAGAGTGGGAGAGACAGGGGCTGGAGACTGAGGTAATGGTGGATCATACCTATGTGATGAAGCCTCCATAACAGTCCCCAAAGGATGGGGTCTGGAGAGCTTCCAGGTTGCTGAACACATGGAGGTTCTGGGAGAGTGGTGTGTGGGGAGAAGGCATGGAAGCTCCGAGCCTCTTCCCACACACCTTGTCCTACGAATCTCCTCCAGCTGGATATTCATCTCTATCCTTTATCCTAAGTAAATGTAAGTGTTTCACCGAGTTCTGTGAGCTATTCTAGCAAATTATCGAACCCAGCCTGGGGGTCATGGGAACCCCAATTTATAGCCAGTCAGCCAGAAGCACAGGTTACAACCTGGGACTTGGGATTGGCATCTGAAGTGGGGGAGGGGCAGCCTTGTGAGCCTGAGCCCTTAACCTGTGGGATCTGACGCTCTTTCCAGGTAAATAGTGTCAGAACTGAGTTAAGTGGTAGGGCACCCCGCTGGTGTCTCAGAAAATTGCTTGCTATGGAACAACCCCCCCACCACACACACGCACACATCTAGTGTCAGACGTCTTATGAGTAGGGTAGTCATGTGAGAGTAAAGGACACATACAGGAGTGTCTTTACAGGCAGTAAGGACTTTTTTGGTTGCAAGTGCAGAAATTATATTCAAATGGCTCAGGCCAAAAAGGAAATTTATCAGCTCCCATAATAAAAAGCCCAGAGGGAGGTCTTGCTTCAGGCGCAGCTGGATCCAGTGCTCAAATGAATGCATTTGGAGTATCCTGCCATCCTGGCTCCAGTTTGTCCTGTGTTGGCTTTATTCTCAGGAAGGCTCTCCTTCATGATGGGAGAGTTGGACACCAGTCGCTCCAGGCTTACATCCTATCAGACAGCATCCCCCAGGGGAAGGGGAGCTTCTCTTTTCCCATAGCTCAGCCCAGGACTGGCTCTCACTGGACAATCTCAGACCCGTCTCCAAACCAATAACTATGACCATAGAGTTGGAATATACTTATTGGTGGGGTCAGCCCTACTTAACCAGACGGACTGATGTGGAGAATGGGTAGTCCCACCCAGGTAAGGCCTGGTGCTGTTTCTGGAAGAAGGGGGAAGGATGTTGGCCAGGCAAAAATAACACTTGCCTACTACAGGGCCCAGGACATTTGCAGGGACACAATAGGTACGTAATTAAATTCCATTTCCCCTTTCCCATTCCCTCCCTAGGCCACCCCGCAAGTACTTCCTCAGTGACAGAGCTCAACATGCTGAATGACAGTCACACTTCTTTCTTCCTAGTCTGTGTCCTCTCCAAGGAGAACAACACTGCCCAGTACCACCTCTCCTGACCTCACTCTGGTTCTCAGCCCTCTCCGATATGCCCCGTTTTCCTGCACTGTTTTCTTGATTTCGGTTTCTTAACAGAGTGTCCCATCTTACCTCGCTGACTATGCTGGGTGCCGGCTGCTCTGGCAGCCTCCCTCCCTCAAGTTGCTTCCAAGTTGTCGCTAAGATGGTGCGCGGTGTCTCTCGGCCCGGGTGGGGTGATGGGGCGTGACATTTCGGAAGATGCCAAGCTTCGGTTTTGCTGAGGCGCTGTTGCCTCCCTGGAAAACAGGTCTATAATTGAAATGATAAAGAGACACAAAGTAGGAAGAGGCTACTAATTAAACCGATTATCCCTGTCATGGTAGGAGAGAGTCAGTCCCACGACATCTCAGCTTGGGAAAATAGCAGGCTCCTTCCAAAGTTTGAACGCAGTTTGCTTTGATGATGAAAAGGGCATTTTATCATTGGTGGGAGCCACACAAAGCAGACAGAAATAAGGAACACTGGAGATTTTTTTGTTATTTTTTGAAAAATCTGCCCTTTCTTCATTCTTGCTAAGTTCTTAGAATAAATCAAGTATCTCCAGAATAGGCAAGCCCATGCCTACCCATCCACCATGCCCAAAAAAGATTCAGAAATAAGCCTTCAGCATTATTCAGTTATAATTTTTGAATTGGAAGGAACCCATTAGCATCCCACCAAGTGATGGCTTGGGAAGCGGCCTTTAACAATTCCCCAATATCCATCAATTTTCCTCAGGCATATCCCCCCAAATTCACCTTGCCCTAACATGCAAAATATACACTTGACTCTTAAACAATGTGGGGTTCAGGGCACTGACCCCCACACAGTTGAAAATCCATGTATCATTTTGACTCCCCAAAAACGTAACTACTAATACCCTACTGTTGACTGGAAGCCTTACCCATAACATAAACATCGATTAACACATATTTGTGTGATGTATGTATTCTATAACGGTATTCTTATAATAAAGTAAGCTAGGGAGAAGAAAATGCTATTAAGAAAATCATAAGGTAGGGCGCCTGGGTGGCTCAGTTGGTTAAGCAACTGCCTTCGGCTCAGGTCATGATCCTGGAGTCCTGGGATCGAGTCCCGCATCGGGCTCCCTGCTCGGCGGGGAGTCTGCTTCTCTCTCTGACCCTCCCGCCTCTCATGTGCTTTCTCTCTCTCATTCTCTCTCTCTCAAATAAATGAATAAAATCTTTAAAAAAAAAAAAAAAAAAGAAAATCATAAGGTAAAGAAAACACATTTACAGTGCTCTATTTGTTGAAAAAAATACTCACCTGTAAGTGGACCAACGCAGTTCAAACCCATGTTGTTCAAGGGTCAGATGTACCTTCAAAACAAGCCCCACCTTCCAGCCCCATCGCTGAGCTGAGTTCCTCCATATGGAGAGTCTGGAACCACCACTGAAGGACCCCTGCATACCAAGTCCTCTGGGCTGGGACTGTGGTGTCAGAACGGTCAGCGTGGAAGTGAGTGCTACATGGATGACCTGTCCTCCCGGGTGACCTGCCCTCCCGGGTCCAGCTGCTATTGCTCCTGGTTTCCAGTGACACCTAGAGGCATAACCTTCTCTGAGCCTGTCTCTTCCCCCATAGAAGAATTTGCAGCTGCAAATAATTTCCATTTCTATTTGAAGTAGTCGTAGGGAAGGAAAGTGGGAATAGTCAAGGGGGCTCGCCAAAACCAGACTGGGGTGAGTGGGGGATGGGGCAGACGTACTGGGGTGCTGCCGTCACAGGCCCGGAGCCTCAGGGTTAGAGACTCCCTAGCAGGTCCTGCCTTTGTGGGGCCCATTTTTGTCCACCAAGCCCTAAAAACCTGTCCTTCACATGCCACTCTCAGAAGTTTTGCCATGTCTATGGACCTTGTATATGAATTCTTACTTAATACTTTCATTTGTCTTTAAGTTGACTCACTTACAAATAAAAAAAAACATGTAACAAGAAAACCAAGATCACTTGCTATATTGCCAGTCACCATATATATGTATACATATATATATGTATATATATGTATACATATATATATGTATATACACACAGATATAGCTCTAACTGGATTCTACTGCTTGTGGAGGCTCCAAGCCTCAAACGTATTCTCATTCTTAAAAAGGTAGGTTAGTAAGTTTCAGATAGATGTTAAAGACACAGTAGCACCAAATTGGTACTCTCTCCTTGAGAAAACCAGAAGAATTTGGGGCGCCTGGCTGACTCAGAAGAGCATATGACTCTTTATCTCGGGGTTGTGAATTCAAGCCCCATGTTGGGTGTATTCAAATGAATAAAATTTTTTTAAAATGGAAAAATTGGCAGAGGAGTGAAAAGGAGGTCCTTTTCTTCATCAATCCCATGTTATTAAATCCCAGGTCCATGTACCACTCAAAGTCACTCAGGTACCACTAGTGGTAAGGACCCCATTCTTGGGGAAATGTTGGGGTGTCCTCAAAGCAAGATTGTTTCCTCATCTAGAAATGAGAGGGTGGGACCAGTGGCCTCCAAGGGGTTCTTTCACTGCCAAAATAGAAGTGCAGGGGTCCAGGGAAGTCCCCTGAACTGCCTTCAGGGACCCATGGTATGGAGTCACCAAGCTTCCTGGGTGGGCTTTTAGATGGTTCTGGACTCCCCTAGGTTGACTCCCAACCAACCTTAGGGTCATGAAGTCACCAGCAACGCTAATGTGCCTAGGAGATGTTCAAGCCCAACCTGCCCCGTGCACAGCAGCCCCAGCTCTGACCTCTTCCTTCTTTTCATTTCCACAGGCAGGAGGGAAGCACTACCACCCGACCTGTGCCCGGTGCGTCCGCTGTCACCAGATGTTCACGGAAGGAGAGGAGATGTACCTCACAGGTAAGCAAACCTGACCTTCTGGAAGGCATCGCTGTCCACCCGCGTCTGTAAAGGCAGATACAATCTCCTTCATTTCGGTGTTATCTTTGTTTTTGGCTTGTCCTCAAAATTGCAATTAATTCGCCCCTCTCTGGGTGGTATGGGAAAGTTGCCGGTGTGGCTAATACGAAGTGACATGTAATCTGCCTCCCATCCCTGTGCGCCTCCACCCGCTGCTCAGCTGGCCTGCCTCCAGGGCAGGGCTCTGAGCAGACTCCCCTGGCTCCGCCTGGGCGCGGGAGCGGGAGCAGAACCAGGCCAAGGGGTCAGAGAACCTCACAAAGATGCAAGTGTTGCGGGACGTCCTCAGCATCACAGCCCCTACCCCACCTCCCTCTCCCGCCCCCCACAACTCAGAGCGCCACCACAGGCTGCTGCTCGGGTCTCCCCTCGGACTCTCGGGGTACACGAAAAGAAATGGAAGGGAACCAGCAGTCTCCAAGAAGCAAAGAGGGACTGGTCTCCCTCTGCCACCTCCCAGGGCCCAGCCCTCTGGCCCCAGGCTTCTTGCCCGTCTCCCACTCAGTCCCCAGGCTCTGTTCTAGGCTCCAACCTCGGCACAGTCCATCCTCCCAGGATATCGTAGTGTTCTCGGCGGATCCCTGTCTTCAGGGCCCCTGGCTGCCCACCACTGTAGGTACTGGCATTTCAGCCTAGTGTTCAGGACCCTCTCACTGAGGTCTCAGACTGCCTTTCTATTTCCAGCCTTGAATAAACCCAACATTCAGCTGTCAGAGCCCGAGTGCAATTGCCTCTCCATCCACTCAACAACCATTTCTTGAGATGCTACCTTGTGCGGGCTCTGCCCCAGGGTCCTTAGTGAGTTCCAGCCCCAGCCCCACATGGGGTGGGGGGGGCCCACAGTCAGGAATCCCACAGAAACCATCCATAGTGATAAGCTTCATGAAGGGGGCAGGTATGGGACTCTGAGAGCACTTAATGTGTGGGGTGAATGTCGGGGAAGATTCCTGAGGAAGGGCCAGGAGCTGGGACCCAAAGGATGGGTGGGCTGGGATACGCCCCCTGAGGGGACAGAATCTGCCAGGCTCTGAGGCGGCTAAGGAAACGGCAGGCGTGGGAGACCGTAGCTGGGGAGCAGATGAGGTGAGAAGTCAGGCAGGGCAGGGGGCAGGGGCAGACAGCGAACTCATGCCCTGCTGCGTCCTCGTTGTTGCTCTTTGTTTGCCTGCATCCTGGCACACTCCAGTCTCCCATGCCCTCGTTTGGAAATCCTGCCATTCTAGCCCCAGGTGGGTCACTACCGACTTCATGACCCCCTCAGGTGCCCCTGACCCCGCCCACAACTTAACACACTCCCTCCGTCCCGGTCCCCTCCAGCTTGCAGTGGAGTCCTTGGCCTTCTCTGGGAGACCTTTTGCTCCCGACGTTGACCCCACTAAGTACTCCCTCTCCAGGTGGTCACTGTTGGCTGGTTAGTTGGCTTGCTGGGTGATTAGGCATGCCCAGATGTTTGAGTAGCCACAGGCGGGCCTCTCCTCCACATTCCCCCCACAAGGCAGAAGGCCTGGGAAGCAGTCACAGAGTGTGTCTCCCTGTCACGTTTGTGCTAGCCACAGTGGCCCGGCCGCAAGGTCCCTCACCCTGCAATGCGTGCTTTTTGCCTAGATCAGGGTTTCTCAGCCTTCCCGCCGTCGACACTTCGGGCCAGAGAAGTCTTTGGTGTAGGGACTGTCCTAGGCATTGCGCAGGGTTTAGTAGCATACCTGGCCTCTACCCTTCCAGTCGTGACAACCAAAAATATCCCAGACATCTGCCCTGGGAGGGGGGCAGGGGCAAAATTGTTCTCCGTGGAGAACCACTGGCCTAAATATAGTCAAGAGAATCTCATACCTTCTACTGGGAATGCTGGAGCAGGAATTCTCTGTTGGATTGGACTAGGTGACCATTTCTAAGATGCTGTTTAGTTTACAACTACCTACTTATATGTACAGTCAGACAGGCACTGGAGATGGAAGGGTCCCAGAGATCACCCTAGACTATTAAGTAACAACGCTCACTGTATAGATGGGAACTGTGAGGCCCAGAGAGAGGTAGAGCATTAGGGGCAAACCGGCTTTATGACACCCACCCCAGGGCTCTTTCCACCTCACCTCCTGGGACCCAGGATCTGCCTGCTACTTACGTCCCTACAAGGACTGGACCTTCCTCTTTCATCAGCACTGATCCCTAGCGCTTCTGCTGCAGGACACTGGGTTATGTGCTGGGAAGTCCCCCAGAGTCTCAGCACACTGCATGATGTCTTCGTGGACCCTGATCACCAAGAGAATCTGGACTGTGCACTTAGTTTGGAAATTCGTTGCATGGTATTTCTCCCCCTTTCCTGATAAACACATTTCCTAGTGTTGAAACTATTCTCTCACTCACATCACTAGAATAATCAACATCTTTATCTCCCTGCTTGAATTCCCAATCCTAATCTCCCCATTTGGTGCCTTGAATCCTGGCTCCACTGCTTACTAAATTTTTTTAGACTTGGGCAAGTCTCTTAACACTGAACCTCGGTTACCTAGCCTGGTAACTAGGTAGAATAGGCTATTAACAGTCCCTACAAAATATGATAAGTTCATGACACATGGAAAGCTCTTCATTCATTCATTCGTTCAACAAATACCTATTGAGCACTGCCTGTGTGCCCAGTGCTCCCTTAACAACCAGAGATGTAGCAGTGAGCCGGTCTGGCAAGTTCTCTGCCCTCCCGGAGCTCACATCCTCATGTATCAGAATCTTCTAAGCCTTGCTTCTGGCCAGAACTTCATAGAATGCTGCAAGGGTTAAGTGATGAGGTGAACAGCTTGGTGATCATTCGAGAGAAGCCACAATCAAACCTACCACAGAGATGCCTGCAGGAAGTGGGAGATATTTTTGGTGATGAAGAAGGGCCTGTCACCCTCCTCCTTAATTATCCCCATTCCTACCCTCCTGGCTCCTGGGAGAGTGGGAGTAATTGCAGGGCGTTCAAGGACCTGCCTCAAGGGATGCTGTGTGATTGTACAGTGAGGGGGACCAGGCCATCCCATGCTAGAGTCATACTGACTCGGGCTGTGAGTGTCTTAGGGGTGGCAGCAAGAAGAGCGTTCTGCTACCACTGAGAGCCGGGCCTCTGATTGTCTCGGATACCCTCCCTGGGTGGGGGTACCAGGACTCAGCATGATATTCCCCAGAAATGGCAAGAAAACTCTCCTCGTAGGCAGCACAGAAGTGAGGAGAGCCAGGACTCCTGAGTTCAAGCACCAGCACTTCTGTGGATGGGCTGTGACCTTGAGAAGTGACTTCCTTCTCTGGGTCTCTTCCTTCACCTGCAAAACGAGAATAATTATTCTGTCTCTCATTCATACATTCAAACTGGGGCCATGCTATGTGCCAGGTTCTCTGTGATGTGCTGGGTGCTCAGACATGAACGAGGCAGGAGTGCTTGCTTCCTCGGTGAAGTTCACTATCAGGAGGGGAGACCGACTTTAATCACATAGAAGCGTAAATACAACAACAAGCTGTGATAAATGCAGAGAAGGCAAAGCTTGGGAGCAATGGGAGTGTGTTTAGAAGGCTCCTGATCTAGTTCTGGGAGGTCAGAGGAGGCTCTGCTGAAGAAGGGAAATTTCAAGCCAAGATCTTGGAAATGAGTAGGAGGTGGGAGGGTGAAGAGGGGAGGAAAGATGGTGGAGGCGGAGGGAGTAGCAAGTGCAAAGGCCCTCGGTGGGAGGAAGCACCGTGCGGTAGAGAAACGGAGGCAGGCCCACACGCCCTGCCTACAGAAGCAGGTGTGCTCCACAAGGTCCTTGTGAACATCAGAGAGAATGAATGTGAAGGTGCTAAGGACCCCGTGAAGCAACATACGTGAGAGAGAGAGAGAGAGAGAGAGAGAGCGCGTGAAGAAGGCTGCAAAGTTTAAAATCCCGGTCTTGTCAGTCCTGTAGCGGACACAGCGAGGCACTGGCAGCCGCCTCGGGAGGTTCTTCGGGTCAGTTTGTTTGTGTTTTAATTACTGTGTGATGGCTTTCTGATGAGCTCTAATTGGGAGAAGGCTGACGTCTGTCAAGAGAAGAACTTCTGGGGCCCCCCAGAGACCAAAGCAAGTTTTCTTTTATTTGTTTTCAGTTCTGCTGTGCATTCAGTCTTTTAACTGTTTCTGTAAAGATGCCAGATTTCTAATCTGTTTGTTGTCCAAACCCTTCATTTGGGCTTCACCAGGGAATCACGTCAGTGATTTCGTGCAGCAGAATAATAGCCAAGATGCTGCAGGTTCGAGCAAAACATACTGAAATCACGAAGGTTACAGCTGCTGGATCGGTGGGAGTTTTTCTAAACTCAAAATGTGGCTCATGAGATAGATTTTGGTTTTATTCTAAAAATGCCTGTACCCGGGGAAAAGGAGAGATAGACTTTGTTCCTCTCCTTCTTTCTATGCTACATACACCCCTGTTGCGAGGGTCTGAGAGAGAAGGACGCTGGGAGCCCAGGAGCTGGGCTGCAGAGTTTTAAACAGGTCTCTGTTAGCATTCGTGTAGTTAACGAAAACCCACAGGCAGGAGATCCTGACAAACCTTGCTCTGCTAACAGAAGAAGTGTAACAAATTGTAGGTCCTGCTAATAATAATAATAGGCCATCAGCTGATATTCGTTGAGTACTTAGAATGTGCCAAGCACTGTACTGAGTTTTAAACGCAGTCTCCCATTTTATCCCCACAACAGCCCTGTGAGCCAAAAGCCATGAATATCCCCATATTAGAGAACAAGAACGTTTAGAGAGGTTATGTCCCTGGGCCAAAGTTAGCTGGCCTATCTTACTAGGCTTTGTTTAAGGCAGTTTCTCCCATTTATTTTCAGAACTCTTTTCTTTTTAAAGATTTTATTTATTTATTTGATAGAGAGAATGAGCAGGGGAGGGCAGAGTGAGAAGGAGAGGAAGAGGGAGACACAGACTCCCCGCTGAGCAGGGGGAGCCAAGCGTGGGGCTCGATCCCAGGACCCTGAGATCATGACCTGAGCTGAAGTCAGACACTTAAATGACTGAGCCACCCAGCCACCCCTCTTTCCAGAATTCTTAACCTGTGGTTTGTAGCTGGCCTTCTGAATCCAATGAATCTCCTAGAAATGGCTTGTCAAAGTTTGCATGTAGGTATATTTCTCTAAGGAGAGGGTCTGAAACTTTTTCAAATTTTCAGAGGTGTCCAGGGCCCAAAATCAAGTGAGGAGCCTCAGTTCTGTGTTAATGCAAATCCAAAACAGAGCCCTGAAAGCTTGCCTTGATAATTACCCCCAAACCTTCTTTTCTATAATGGAGTCTATTTCAGATCACATTTCTTTTAGTTCAGACGATATAAGGTCCTGGTACCAGGAGGTGTGTATTTCCGGCACAGCTGGGGACGCCGCTGACATATAGCAGAGGCTTTTTCCTCTGACAAGTACCTTAAAAGAGGTGCATGGAGCAAACAGATGTTCGAGGCAGGTGCCTCCCGTCATTATGGATTGTAGAACGCCAGCCCTCAGTCATAATCCACGTGTTTCATCAAACCACACTTCAAAAGGCACCAACGTACTATTGGTTGTTATAAGCTAGTAGTTTAGCATTGTTATTTTAAATTGGATCTCTCTACTGACAGCTTAGCTTGTAGGAGTAATGCTTTAAAACTTTAAATCTCATGTTTCCCCAATCCTGCTACATAATTTTAGACTCTTCAAACATATCCTGTTACTGTACTAAACTGATATCTCCTAACGTCTGAATCTACTAAGCGTATTTCACTTTAAATAGACTACATTTTCATTTTGGATGAGCTGCAATATTTTTTTTAGATTTTTAGGGTTACCAAACATCTTGAATCCTATACAAAATATTATAGTGTAGTAGTTTAAAGTTGGTATTTTAAAGTCTGTTTGCAACTTGCTTCTTCTCTCCGGTAACCTCAAACTCGAGACAATGTGGCCATATTCTCGCCAGTTACATGTCACATCTACTTCGCCAGCCAATTTGTCCGCGTTGGTCAGAATTAGGTCCAGAGGAGCAATTTCCCTGGCTGCTTCCTCTATTTCCTGGGAAACAAAATTGCCCACTGGGCAAGTCAAGAACTTGTCAGATACTCGGGTTTTCGCTCAATGAGATGTTTTATCAGTCTGGACTTTTTAGGCGGCAAAAACAACATTAGGTAAAAGGGGATTGATCATCTCACAGAACTGAGAAGCATCTAGAAGCAGCACGACGAGGCTGAGGAGCCTGCAGGGGTCAGCAGGTGGTTCTGCTCCTTGCTTCCTTCAGCGTGTGGCCTCACAGTCTCCGGCCCTGCTCCAGCCGCCTCCGTGCGCACAGAGGGGCAGCATTCTGTGCCAGGTTCAGCACAGAAGTCCCAGAGAGACTCTGTGGAGCCTGACTCGGGCATATGTGCATCCCCAGGCCAGGGTGAGGAGACTGTGCTGGACAGCGCAGGACATCTTGGCTCCCTAAGCCCCAACGTCCCCATCTGGAAACAGGGATAGCACTAGGCCCACCTTGCCAGGCTGTGGTATTAAGTGAGCCAACACGAGATAAAGGCTGAACACCAAACCTGGTGCTGCCAGGTCTGCCCGTCTGAGCTCATGTAAACATCCCGGAATGTAGAAATGGCCATTCCCCGTGACGCCATGCGCCCCAAATGCTGACTGTTGTCAATATTACCGTCATTATTAATAACGCTTAACATAGGGCTTAGCCTATGCGGTCAGTAAATGTTAGTTACCGTAGTGAGCGTTGACTTAAGTACTGCTGTTCTGTAGTATATAGCGTAAGGCCTGGCATAGGCACTTGCTAAATATTAGTTATAATACTAACAATAAGAAGAAAGCTTAGTGGGTGACACATAGTAAGCACGTCTTGCAACTTAATTGCCGGCCTCACTGCTATGGTCAGCAGTTAGTATTTCCCATGAGCTGCTGTGCACCTGGGTGCTGCCACACCCCTTCCCTCACCCTCCTCCTATCCTATCCTGCATGCTAACCAGCTTCCTGGCAGCTAAGCACTTTCTCCCTCCACCTCTTTATTAAGCTTCAAGCCCACTTGTCCCTATCAGCGCCAGGCCAACAAATCTTTTCCACTTCTCCTGAGCTGCCCTCGTCCCTGGGCCCAAGCCCAGCCTCCCAGAGGGGTGTGCTGGCTGCTAAGGCGGGCTTCTGTTCTCCAACTCCATCCGCGCAGCCAGCCCTGTGCTTGCTGCAAGCGCCTCGCTCCCCCAGGCCAAGGCTCCCGGGAGTAGAAGAGTAAACACTACCCCCCTGCCCTCAGGTCTCTCGGGTACTCCTTTCCCCTTCCCCAGACTGGATCCTGGCAGAGATTTTTTTTGGTAGGGGAGGGTAAATGATGATAATCACAACAACTGACATTGCATAGTGCCAACTCCAACAGACTTTGTCCTAATGTGCTCTACGAATATAAACTCACTACTGCTCACAACAGACCTCTGAGGCAGATGCTGTTATCATCCCCGTTTTATCAGTGGGGAGACTGAGGCACAGAGAGGTAACCCACTTGCTCTTGACGATGCAGCTAGGAAGTGATTTAATTGGCATTCAAACTCCGTAAGAATATTACAATAAATAAGGCATAGATTGCCTGATACATGGTAAAGACTTACCAGTACCCAAGATTATACTAAAGATGATACGGCTGTTATTGTATGTCAGATTCAGCAGAAAGGCTCACTCTTCTCCCTATTGCTGAGTTTGGGACTTTTTAGTAATAAGTGAAGAGCAGAGTATCCTGTGGTCTACAGGAGCTGTCCACCTTCTTGGGGTAGGGAGTGGGGATTTTTTTGAGGTAAAATTCTCATATCAAAAAAAAAAAAATTAACCATTTTATAGTGTACAATTCAGTAGCTTTTAGGATATTAACAATGCTGTACAACCACCACCTCTAACTAGTTACAAAACATTTTCACCCCAGGGCGCCTGGGTAGCTCAGTCCTTAAGCTTCTGCCTTCGGCTCAGGTCATGATCCCAGGGTCCTGGGATCGAGCCCCGCATTGGGCTCCCCATTCCGCGGGAAGCCTGCTTCTCCCTCTCCCACTCCCCCTGCTTGTGTTCCCTCTCTCGATGTGTCTCTCTCTGTCAAATAAATAAATAAAATCTTAAAAAAATTTTTTTCATCCCAAAAGGAAACCCATACCCATTAAACTCTTCCCATTCCCCCTCCCCGTAGAGCCTGGCAACTTCGAATCTGCTATCTTTCTCTATAGTTTGCCCGTTTGGGAAATTTCATATAGACGGAATCCTATAATACATAGGCTTTTATGTCTGGCTTCTTTTACTTTAGCATAGCATAATGTTTTCTAGATCCATCCATGTTGTCACATGTATCAGTGTTTCATTCCTTTGTATGGCTGAATGCTATTCCACTGTGTGGATTCAGCACATTTGTCTGTCCAGGCAGGGATTTTAAAAGAACCATCCCAAGCTCCTAGCAAGTCTAGGTCACAGAGGCTGTGCTGCTGACATACAGGCAGAACTTTGAGAAACCTCACCGTGCTGTGGTCAAGAGAAATCCAGGGAAGAAACCTGCTGTGAGAGAACACCCTGGCTAGCATCCGGGTTTGCAAACCCAAATGCCTGCTGAAATGGACGAGAAGGGCCGGGAGGCAGACAGCAGGGAGGGTCACTGGTCATCTGCAGGGTCTAAAAGCATTCAGATACTGAAAAACGCTGTGCTGGGCAAATAGAACCTTTGGGTGGGCCGGTTTCAGTCACTGCTGTGTTTGCAACCCTGGCTGGGTGGTCTGGAAGACTGTGGTGCCAGGTCTGGCTTCGGCATTAAAATCTCCACTAATGCAAAAAAAAAAAAGGTTGGCAAATTGAACTTCAAGGTCCAGCAGAGAGATGGGTGGGTCCCCAAACATTAAAGAACCCCCCAAAATGACCCAAAATGTGGGGTGTGCTGTGACCAGTCGGAGAGAAAAGGCTGATGCTGCCTCTGCTAGGAATTAAGAAGAGCCTTACCACCGGCTGAGGGACAGCTTTGCAGATTCCGATCTCGGCCTCTGAGTCAGCTCACATGGAAATAGCTAATCCCTTCACTCCATAACTTTAACAGGAGGTTTTAACCACAGGACCTGGAACTGTCCGGGACAGTCTCAGAGGACAAGGGTATGACTCATGGAACCAGGAGTCTAACCAGACAAAAGGCTTGACTTCCTACAAGAAATTAAAATGTTCTTCTGTCTTATACAATTGGTTTCTTTATCCCATCACATTCCAAAGGAACGAAGTTGAAGTGTTAACTAGTATTCAGCCCCGTGGTTCTCCACTTTGGAGTCCTAAGTCACCCAGGAGCTTGTTAGTATCACAGATTCTCAGGCCCCGCCCCCAGGAGGTGACTTCAGGGGCTCCATGGGAGCCCAGGAATCTGCGTTTTACCAGGCTTCTGGACAACTGGGCCACAGCTCACACTTGGACAGACCCCAGTCTAGTGAATATTCTGATAGAAACTCACTCTGAAATTGTAGCTGTCAAATCAGAGTCTAGATTGTACTGCTTGTCCAAGTCGCTGAGCCCAGCTTGGAGAACTCAACTGGCCTAAAACAGAATAACATGTTTCTTTTGTTTTATTCATTCACTCCATGAGTATTTATTGAGAATCTGCAGTCCCTGCAGCTGTACCTGCAGATAAGACAGAGGCGAATCCCGCTCCTTATAGAACTTACATTCCAGGCTAATTCATTGGATAGGGGCAAATAATTCATTTTTTTCTATACAGAGAAATCTGTGAAGATGAAAACACAGAATCTCCAAGGGTTGGGAGGGAAAGTAAACATCCATTAGTGTAAATACCTCATTATATGTCTCCTCTATCATATCCTTGCTGAGCATGTATCCACCCAATGTGTACTTACATACTTCCAGGGACAGGGAGCTCACTCTCAGAATGGACCCATTCACTCCTCAGACATTGAATTTTCTTTCCCTGAAACTTCTGCCCTTGGTCCTTGTTCTATGTTACAAGACATGCAGAACAAGTTCATTGCTCTTCCCGCAAAGAGGCATTAAAATACTCAAAACCCTTTTTTTCACTATTCTGCTAAGTCGTCTCTTCTCCATGGTGAAGACCCAGCCTTATGGCCTCATTTTAGGTCCCCTCTCCATCCTGGTTACCATCATCCTCTGGGTGCCTTTCATCCTGTGTCTCATTTTAAAATACAGAGGTGGGAGCACCTGGGTGGCTCAGTCTGTTAAGCGTCTGACTCGGTTTCAGCTGGGGTCATGATTTCAGGGTCATGAGATTGAGCCCCAAGTCAGGCTCCACGCTAGCACGGAGTCTGCCTGAGATTCTCTCTGTCTCTGTCTCTCTCGTAAATAAATAAAATCCTTTTTTAGAAAAAAAGAAAATACAGAGGTGGGATCCAACCAGCCATTCATTTATGTCTTTAGGAAACACACTTGAGCCAGGTGCTATCTTAAGCTCTGGGGAGAAAGTGCATGGAAGAGAGTAACGACCTTCTTCACTCTGGATGCTGTCTGTCTGTGGCATGTCGTTGAGCTGGTGGCTAGTGCAAAAGCTCAGCCAACCACCATTTCCTAGGGGTCTTCATGAACAGATCACCTTTTCTTACCTTAATTTACCTAAGTCTGTTGCTCACAACCAACAGATTCCTTCCCTCTTTAGTTTAGATGCTATCCTGCCAACTCCCAAACTTCTGATTTCTTTTCATCTCTAATTATATTTTCTTTCTCCCTTTTGATTCTCCCCCCTCACTTCTTCTATAAACCTGCTTTCCTGTGAGCTGAGTGCTGAAGCCATTTGCGGCTCAGCTTTATTTCAGAACAGATTATGTGAGCAGCGTGGAGAGACCATCGAGTCTGACCTCCTCTCTTTACACATCATTTCCCCCCCATGAGGACTTCTGCCTGACCCTTGCCCTTCATATGCCTGTTTCTCTTCATCTCACGACCTTCTTAGACATCTGTATCCCCCTCATCCGTTGCCGACGGTGACCTGTGACATAGGCTTCCTGCCAGAGCCACTGGGATAAACAGCTCCTGGTGGATTCGGCAGCATCCCGGGACCCGGAAATGCTCTCTCGAAAACTCCCCGAAGCAAGGATCCCCACCCACCGCTTGGGAGCAGACACACCCTGTGACGGCCAGGCTCCCCGGAGCCGCAGTCCTGGAGTCCCTCTACTGGGCTCCAAGAACCATTGCACTTTACCTTAGCAAGCATTGAACTCATGTTGAATTACTAGGAGCTCACAAGAAAATCAGCCAACGAAACTGAAAGATCCCTATCTATCTCATAAATGACAAACTAGGACTAGAATTAAAAATTTGGAGATGAGGGCGCCTGGGTGGCTCAGTTGGTTAAGCGACTGCCTTCGGCTCAGGTCATGATCCTGGAGCCCCGGGATCGAGTCCCGCATCGGGCTCCCTGCTCGGCAGGGAGTCTGCTTCTCCCTCTGACCCTCCTCCCTCTCATGGTCTCTGTCTCTCATTCTCTCAAAAAAAAAAAAAAAAAAAAAAAAAATTTGGAGATGAAAACAACCTCCAAGACTGTCCCAATCCCACCTCATTGTTATTCCAATGAAGAAACCGGGATGCAAGAGAGAATGTTTTAGGGGCCAAGCAGAGGCAAGAATCCAGGCTCCAGAAACAAGATCCCATGCTCCTTACCTCGGGCCTATCCTCTCTGCATCACATTTTGGGGGCTGATTTTTCAACTTTACACCACCACCCCCATCACTTGGCCAGCATTCCAGTCCCGGGGGTTCCAGGCAACAAACCATAATGGAAAGTATATCCTAAAAACAAAGTCAGACAAACAAATACCATCTGGGTGCTCAGGAATCCAGCCATTTGCTGGCTCCTTTCCTTTTCGGGCTGGTAATCAGAGCAATGGCACCAGAGGGATAATATGTTCCTACTTTTCCTTCTAATCCAGGACACCTGTTTCTTCTTTGGGGAATGTGTAATATTTGGGGCTTCTTCTCAACATGTGACCAGCCACCTGTTGCTCATGCCTTTCCAAATTGGCCTCTCAGGTTTGGGGCTGGCCAACTGGACAACCCCCCCCCCCCAACATACACACACACACACAGTAAAATGCAGGCATTTGCAATATACTAAATTTGAAGAGTCTGGAGCCTCTTAGGAATTAGCAGTTCAAGACAGTGCCCTCAAGCAGGCTATACATCATGACACCTCCCCCCTTCAGTATGACAGCTCTTGTACACTGTCAGAAGTCTTTGAAGGGAAAGGAAGGCTGGAGGTCATCATGGTCTGTCGCTTTATTTCACCTCTACTGCCATTCATTCATTCAACAAGTATTTATTGACCACCTGCTACGTGTCACTCACTGCCAATCATCCATTCATCTGTTCACCCCACAAACATGGATGGGGCCTCTGCTGAGAGCAAGATCCCATGCTGGATGCTACAGGAGAGCCAGCAATGAATAAAGCTCAGCCCCTGCCTGGAGGAGCTTCTAATTTAGTTAGGGTCATGAATCCACAAGCCACTGTGATTTGAGGTCGTATGTGTTAAGAAAGATACAAAGAACTATGGACCGCAGAGAAAAGAGAAGTCACTCCCTGTTGGCAGGTAAGAAAGGTTGCAAGAAGATGCCGTGTGAGATCTGGACCTCCTTGAGGAATGGGTAGGATTTGGACCGGCAGAAGGAGCGGGAGTGGTTGATCGATGGAGCAGCATAGAGCCTGGGTCACCGGAGGCGGGTCCTCCTGGCTGCTGTGTAGGGCAGATGTGCTGCCGAGGGAGTAAACAGAGGTGAGGGGTGGCGAGAGAGCTACTAGATGTGAAAGGTCTGAGCCTTTGTTATTTTGCTGGCCCGTAGGTTCTGAGGTTTGGCACCCCATCTGCAAACAGGCAGCCCGGGCAGAGAAGAAGTTAAAGGTAAGCAAGCTGGTAGTGATATCCGACCACACTTTTTGCCACTTGGTTGGGGGCACTGTGCTTTAGTAGGGAGTCTTTCCTTGGTATGCACACTTCCAGATGTGTGCCCGTATCCTTAGATTTCCTTAATGGTAACACCTGCCTCGTGGGGCATTTAAGGCGATAAAGACATTGGATGGGAGACACTTTGAAAACTGTAAAACTGTGAGTTTTTAGCATTTCTGGGGCCAGGCTCTCGCCTTAGCGTTGCTCACCAAGAGGCCTCGTTGAAGCTGACACACTGGGGGTTTTCCCCAGCCTCACGTCATTTATTAGGAATAATAGCGTGGATACAGGAATTGATAGTATGTAAAGCATCTTCACAGCCACTGTCGGATTTGCTTTCTTTAAGCCTGTGGATCGGATGGGGCAAGGAATTGTATCTTCTCTTTGCTGGTGAGAAATTCAAAGTCTAAAAGGGTGGTGATTTGCCTACAGTAATACAGCTGGCAAGAGCGCGGCCAGTGTCCCCAGGAACACGCTGGGCCACCTGCGGTCCTGCGTCCCGCTGAATTACTGCGCTCTGACTAGTACCAAGAAGTCCTGTGAATGAATCCGGGTTCTTGATCCAAGGATGGCAGGGAGGAGCCCCGCTCCTGAGTCCTTGACGCTGTGGAGCAGAAAGCTGGGTACATGCTGGGGACAGGCACTTGATGACGTCCAAAGTGCCTCTACATTTTGCAGAAGAACTGGTCTATTGATGTATAATTTTGTTTGAGCCTTGAGGGCTTTTTTCCCCCTGTTTCTTCCAAGTCCTCTCCATTTAAGATGTAAAAAGACCTAATTGACCTTTCTTTCCTCAATTTCTACCTTTTTGGTGGCATTTCTCAAATTCAGTTATCCTTCTACAACCCTGATGTTTTTGCCACCTCTGTGCACCCCCTGTATCATTACATACTTAATATTCTTCTTTAAGTCAACCCACTACTCTTCACTTAACGGAACTTATTTTATTTTATTTTTATTTTTATTTATTTTTTTTTTTAAAGATTTTATTTATTTATTTGTGAGAGAGAATGAGAGAGAGCACATGAGAGAGGGGAGGGTCAGAGGGAGAAGCAGACTCCCTGCGGAGCAGGGAGCCCGACGCGGGACTCGATCCAGGGACTCCAGGATCATGACCTGAGCCGAAGGCAGTTGCTTAACCAACTGAGCCACCCAGGCGCCCCAAACGGAACTTATTTTAAAATAAAACTTTATATCGCCAAGTAGAAAGCCAGTATTACTTGCTATAAATAGAAGGTAACCATAAAATACATTCAATGAAAAGGAAATGTTTCTTAAAAATAAATCTTAGAGACTCCAGCTAGATGGTGTTGCCTCTACTCTCTTTATTAAAAAAAAAAAAAAGGAAATGAACAGCTGTTGAGAAAGTTGCTGAAATACATCAGCACTAAGTTAAGACTTCCTCCTTGATTTAACAAAGAGAAATTAAATACAATTTTACGTTTTACTCTCCCATTTTGCAACTCAGTGTCATCAAATGCTCCCCCTAAATTCATCTTGCCAGAATCAGCACCAGTTCACAATGCACAGTTTAGGGGACACTGCTATAGAGCCCCAGGTAGAATGCTTTAATTCTAAATTGTGGCCTGAGAGATCCTCCAGCAATTTTGCAGTCCTTCAGACCAGCCCCTTCATTTTACAGATTGGGAATCTGGGATCTCTAAAATCACATAGCTCACTAGGGGCCCTCAGTTCCCAGGCTGTTTGCTTTTTGACTACAGCATGCCGTCACTCTGTCACTCTCGCAGCTTGCAGGAAGGTCGACATAGTCCCTCCTTCTGCCGAGGGAGCCATTAACGCATCGTTGCCATTGTTCAGGGAAACATTTTTTAAGTTTATCGCTTAGGCTGATGTCAATTTGCAAGGGATACACTGTAAAGAATCAGTACTTTATGCAATTACAGGAAGTTTAACCTGCTTGTACATTTTATATAAACAAACTGCTAAGGAATGAGTACTAACCAATTTTATTCCTGTTAAAGTAAATACATTATTGGCAGGATAACCCCAAATGAAAAGTTTTATGAATAAATGCCTATCTAAAAGGTCAATTACAAATATGTAAAAAAAAAAAAACCCCACAAATCCAAATTCTGTCCAAAAGCCTGAAGTCCTGTGCATTTCCAATTTCATTCACACTCAGACATTGATTACAAAGGCAGAAAATAAAGAGAAAGTACAGAAAGCCAGCAAGTGTATTTAACTGTGTTGTCGCTGTTCCCTACAGAGCTGCCTTCTTCCTCCCCGTCCCTCCTCCCCTCCCCACCGGCTGGAGGTACAGCTTCTCATTCCTTCTGTCTGGTCTCTCCCACAGCATAGGCGGACGTCCGAAACTTCCATCTCACCCCCTGGATCCAGCATTGGGTCACCCAACCGAGTCATCTGCGTATGTATCAATTTTCAGCCAGCCAGAGGCCTTTCTTATCCGTAGGTCTGCTACCTAAAGAGTTTCTAAGGACAGCCAAAGACAGCTGTCAGGTTTTCATCCAACTAATATCTCGTGTGTGTCTGTCATGTGCTAGAGACTCTGTGCTAAGTCCTGGGGACACAGTGGGGCACAGGGAGGACGTGGACCCTGCCCGCATGGAGCACAGAGCCTAGTAAACACAGAGCTATGGGGATAATGTCAAGTTTAACAGGAGCACAGAAAAGTCAAAGACAGAAGAGCCCCTGGTGAGCTCTGAAACCATCGCAGTGTGCCTCCTTCCCCACTGCTTAACTGAGCTAATAGTGGGACAAAACTCTGGGGTCAGAGTGGTATTCAGAGTGGAAACTGGGTGGGAGGTCAATGTAGAGATAGGGGTGTGTGATAAGAAGGCAGAATGGAAGAAGAAGCCGTATGAATATGGAAACACGGCATAAGGGAGTTGCAAATGTAAAGAAGAGCTTTCTAGTGACATAAGGAGTTCAGAGACAGAGAAGACCATAGGCATGTGTCTGAGCTCCCATCCTCAGAGGCATTCAAACAAAGACACTCATCATTTGCAGAGACATGGCAGAAAGGACAAGAGTTGAGTCAGATGACCTCAGAGGTCCTTTGGATATTTCATTCATTCATTCATTCATTCATTCAACAAATGTGTGTTAAGTGTCTCCTCTGGGCTAAGTGCTGGCTTCTGTGCTGGAAAATGGTGGTGAACCACCTCATGACATTGAATATGTGTTATCCACATAACCCATGGATAAGCAGTCCCAGTTCTGGTAAGTGCTAGGAAGAAAATGTGCAGGGCACTCTAATGAGGCTACAGATGGACAGAGGGACAGATAGTCTAGGGCCAACTGTAAGAAGAATCCTGAGGAGGAAACATTTAAGCTCAGACCTGAGAGAGAAACAGAAGTAAGTTAAAGCAGGTGAGGGAGGCAGAGCCAGGGAGGACAGAGATGAGCAAAGGAGATGAGCCATCTGACTATGGACTCTTCCAGCCTTCCCCAAGCTGGAGGGGCCAAGAAGACCAAAATTGGGTGGAGGGGTGGAGGGAGGGGAATGGTCTAGAGCAGGAAGACTGCTCCTGATAAGAAGTTCTAGATACAGTCCCCAAACCAGTCAGCCCTGGGTGGGCCCTGACCACCATTGCTCCATTATAATTCTACCCCAAATCTACATCCAGTTTCCTCCTTGATCCCTGGATAATGCCCACTAATGAGGCTGTTTCCTTTCCTTTCTTCCTCTGTTCAAATGAAAATCAGACATAAGAGTTATCTTTGACAGCAACTTCCATATGGTCAATACTGCCTTGCGGCTCCCACAGAAGACAAGCACTTTGATCACAGGCCATCCTCATTGAAGATTCCTGTCCCGAAAAAAAACAGACGATTATCCCCTCAGTGCTATGAATGGGGCCAGACATAGCAGGATTAATGAGCTAAATTTCAGGGCCTACACCGGGGGAAGGTTATTAACAAGTGAGCGTGTCTGCAGGAGAGTTACCAGGATGTGCAAACATGGGATACATATATGGCAGTGCTCTGATGCCTTTAATCCCTGGCTGGTCTTCCCTGCTACCTTTGTGAAACAAGTTAGCCCTAATGATGAATGATGTCCACCCTGGAGTCCTGGAGAAAGACTGCCCCTCTGAGGGTCAGCTCCATAGAGATGAACAAGAGCAGCTGGGGACACCTGCCATTGTACCATCCAACTGGGGGCTCGTACACTGAGCTCAGCTATCCGTGAATGCTGCCAAGGGCATGTGTCTCCCTTCTTGTACTCTCCTGTCTTGCCTGTTATACCACCTCACCTTCAGCTGCTCTGGGGAAATGACCGCACATGTCACGTGGGCCGTGTTTTAAATCAGACCATTCCAAACATGGCTTCCAAACTCAGGGAAGGAACCATCCGACCACTTTCGGGACATGCAGTAACACGCAGAGAGGTAGAGTATTGGGTTTGATTTTCATAAATACTGAGGTTTGGTATTAAAAATAGAATTATTAATGAACCTGGAGGGGGGGCAGTTTCTTTCAAACTGTGCCCCACCCCCCACTGACTGCTAGAATAATCTTCAGGAGGTTTGATTTTGACCAGCTCCATGTGTTTTCTTCCTTCCTTCCTGGCTAATTATGTTGGGAAGCCTCTGTTCAGTCACTGTGCCTCTAAATCTAAAGCTCATTTATAACCCTATAAACATAGTAGCTATAAGAAGAAATATACATATAGTATTTTTGAGGTTTGGACTAAAGCACTGAGAGGAATATTGATGGGTCGAGACAAGTTTGCAAGATGCCAAGAGCTCTCAAGGTCGAGACCTAACATCCCGCGACAAAAGGCAGCAGTTACTTCAGCAAGGGGACCTTCCTAATAAGGTTCCCTTGGCCCACACATGCCCAAATTGGCACAGACGTGGTGCCTGACCCGGGCAGGCTCTGGCAGAAATGAGATGGCACACTTCTGAGAGTTTTGCTGAGGACGGTTTTGTGAAGGGACCATTTACAGAGGCCTAAGCTGGGTTAGGAGACCCACAAGACATCGTGCGGCATCCAGCGTCTACGACAGCAGGACTGTCACCACCCTCGACCTGAAGAGAAGGTCCGGCAAAAGCTGGAGCTGTGAAAGGCAGCCCCAGGTGGGCGCCATGCCCACCACAGCCGCTGATGCCAGGGCAGTGCCAGGGGACAGGTGCGCAGCCTCTCTCTCCACCACCCCCCAGTCTGCAGGTGCCCCCCACTGGCCCCACCCAGCTGAAAGCCAGGGAGCTTCTGATGCAGCCCATGGGGCCTCGGAGCCCAAATCAGGGCAAGGAGGAATGCTTGGTGGATCTGGAGGCAATGGAGAATGAACAGCACAGTGTCCAAACAAGAGTGGGCTGGGACGGGGACAGAATGGTGGAAGGGCCTTGGAATATGTTTCGAATAGCAATGCTTGTAAGGTCTTTATGAAAGTTGCTTTCTCTACAGTAGTTTTGTCCTTGAGACTCACCTGGGCCCCCAGGCACTGGAAGAATGTTATTTGGATAATACAGTTTCCCTGGAGTCTCTGTCTAGTGGCCTCTCAATCTATCTCACGTCAGGACCTTGCAAGTCACAGTAGTTATGGGGGGACAGATCCTGGTTGACCACAGCAGAAGCCAGGCACAGAGGGAGCAGCTGGAGGGTGCAGACATGGAAAGGACAGGGCCTCGGGAGCCATGAGAAGTGGTCTGTCCCATGCAAGGGGAAGCTGTCTCTTAATCCATGCTGTTCTAGAGGGCTGGACTCAGCCAAGGTCAGGTAGTAGGTAGAGGCTTGTCTCAGTTCAATGTAGGGCCTGCTTTCCGAGGGCAGCCCTCTGCCGGCTGTAAGACAGTGAGCTCCCCACACTGCAAAGCCAGCAGGGGCCGCTGGGAAGGCAAGTCCTCAGGCTAGACTGGCTGGGCTTGAATTCTGATTGTGCTACTTATTAGTTTTGTGACCCTGGCCAAGTTCATTGACTTCTCTGTGCCTGTTTACTTATTCAGAAACGAAGATGGTATTAGCGCCCCACTAAGTAGCACCGTGAGTTGTATCTATCCCTACCAGGGACTTCAGACAGAGTCTGCCTCATCCTAAGTACTCACCAAATGTTAGCTCGGGTTTCACTCTCTGTGATTAATTCTGTCTTTACCACCTCCATCACCTTCAAGGAGCTGTGAGTGAAGATGTCCTCCCTGCGTGGGGTTGGAAGGCAGTCCCCACCCAGGCTGGGTAGTTCAGACAGGATTCAAACCTACTGGCTAAGTGGCACAAAGTGCAGAACCATCTGAGCCCCATCTGGAAAACAGTAATAACATTGACACTGACTCCACAGAGGCATCAGGACACTTGGAGGAGACAATACCTGCAAAGTGCATGGCCTCACACATAAAATGCGCTCAACCAGTGTGAGCCCTGTTGGAAAGGATGGCCTCTAAGACCTGCCTGATTCTAACATTCTGTGCGTCTTCCATCCTAATATTCTGTTTTTAGTGGAAACTGGAGAAGCTCATTCCCCCTGTGCCTGGTTTTTGTTTCCTCTCTCTTTTCCCTCTTATCTCTCTGCCTCTTTCCTGTACCTTTCCTCTTCCCCAGGCTAAAGTGGATAATGAGATCCTTAATTACAAAGACCTGGCAGCTCTCCCCAAGGTTAAGTCCATCTACGAGGTACAACGCCCCGACCTCATTTCCTACGAGCCTCATTCCAGATACACGTCCGACGAGATGCTGGAGAGATGTGGCTATGGAGAGGTACGGCGTCTTGCCCCTCTCTCCGGGGCTGTTGGAGGAGAGAAGGCCCACACGGTCCCCAGCCACTCCCATCACAGACACTTTGGCCTCCACAGTGTCAGCCCCTGCACTCTTTTAAACTGGAATTTATAGTCAACATTTAAAAATCAAGTGATTTCACCCAAAAATCTGGCTTTTCTTGAAAAATCAGAGCAGGTGTATTTCCACTATCCGGAGGGGGGAGCAGCGCCTCCTATAGGCAGGGCACGGGTTCCCCAGTTCTCCCCCATTTCCACCACCCCTGAGAACCCCAGCATTGAAGCCAAGAACCTGTGACCACTTATCACTTGAATTACTGTTTTTCTTCTAGTGGAGTAATTTTATACACAGCCCATGGCTTTCATGCCTGACAGGCTCAGTGGCCATTTAGGTTTACAATCCCTGGTAGGTAGGTTCTCTGGGTTTTGCACCTGACCTTAAGCCCCTATGTTCAAAGCAAGAGACGCTTTTTAAGAACTCAGCATCGGATGGCTTTTGAAAGAATTAAATGGTTGCTGGACAAGAGAAAGCCTTCTCTGGAGAAGGCAGGTGGCCGTTACCCTGAAGGTCCTGGCCGGCTATATCTCAGGCGAGTCCTAACCCCATTCAGGGCCCCTGAGCGAAGATTGGAGCCCTGGCCTGGGGAGCAGGGACCCAGGCTCTTGTCCCCACCCCACCACTGTCCCTTTCCTCTCTAAAGGAATTAGGGTTCATTTGGTTGGAGAGCCCAATGCTGAGAGTCCCGGGGCTCTGGCCCCTGAAATGGACCAGGGCAGGGGGACCAGGTGGAGACTGATGCTCCTGAAGCCAGAAATAGCACACTGGGCCCACAGACTAAAGCCAACTCCCAGATTTGTTTTGTTTCACTAAGTATCTTTTAAAAATGTAAATCAGTTGCCAACATTTAAACATGCAGAGATTTCACATAAGAACCAGCATTTCTGACTTGTCTTGGAAATGTAAGGAGCGGTGTTATTGTTGGGCAGGTGTCCCAGGGGCTGAGCCGCCACTGCCCTTTGCAGATGGAACATTCCATCTCCAGCCTGCCGCACCGCCCACCGGCCCAACTCCCACATTGATGGCAGCAGTCCGGCCCTTGGTTGGCCCTACATTCGGGTCTCTGGGCCTGCACACTGTCCTCATGAACCACAGAGGGGTCACGAACTAGTAGAGAGACAGGGCAGGATCATAAAATGGCTCTGAGCTTGTGGTGCAGAAGCCTGGGTCCAAGTGAAGACCCTACCACGTTGTACCTGAGAGGCCCCAAGCCACCCCGTTCCCTCTCTGGGCCTTGGTTTCCCACTGGTAAACGAAGGGCATGATCTCAGCGTTCCCTACTGTTGGCACTGCTGGTGTTCCAGCCCACTCAGCAGGGCTGCTGTCTGGGGAGGGAGGCCCCCGGAGCAGCTACAGGCCCGCTCTCTGCTCAGCTACCTAACCCCTCTCCCTCTCTCCCTCCTCTCTCTCCTCTGCCTCTTCCACGATGGCCTTCAAACTCTTCGCTTCTAAGTCGCTGGGAACATTATCTCCCTACTCCCAGGTAATTGAGCTGGTTCGGGGAGACCTTTTCTGTAATTGTGTCCCTTTATGCTGGCCGTAGCAGACCCCTGGTTTCACTCCCCCACCCCAGCTCCCCAGGGTGCTCCCCGACCAGGGCACAGACGGGAGACTTAGGAGCACAACCTGGAGGAAGTGGCTGTAGCTAAATGGTAGAGGATGTGCCTTTTCTACCCAAAGGGAGCCTCCCTGATGCTCCTGGGATCCTTGGCCAGGATTCCAGGCGCCCGACCCACGGGTTCTATTCAAGGGACTGAGTGATGGGTGAAGGCCCCCAAGATTGTCTGCAGTTTTCCTCAGGCTATGTGTGTAACCCAGGGAGGGGGCCTCGGTATTCAGAAGGGCAGCACCATGAATTTGGATCCTCAGCCCCCTAGAATCCTGGAGTCCACGTCACTCCCCCACCTGCCCGCTAGACCCTTGGGCCACAGGCCTGCTTAATTGCCGGCCTGGCTCATGGCCTGCTTCCTCCCCCAGGACATCTACGAGAACCTGGACCTCCGACAGAGAAGGGCCTCCAGCCCAGGATACATCGACTCCCCCACCTACAGCCGGCAGGGCATGTCCCCCACCTTTTCCCGCTCGCCTCATCACTACTACCGCTCCGGTAAGGAAGGGGGAAGCCCCCAAAGGAACAGGAAGAGCCAGGGGGACCATGCAATGGCTGGCTGTCGCCAGCTGCAGAGACAGCCCAGGGCTTCCCCCTGGATCTCCGTCACAGCAGGGCTCTCTGGAGACCTGTGACCACCCAGGTCACCAGCTGGGCCTAACTGACATGCCCCTGGCCGGGGGAGAGAAGGGGCACGTGGAGCTGAGAAGCAGCAAGAAGATGGGTGGTAAGCTGCCAAGAGAGGAGGGTGGCAGGCAGCCCAGCAGCCCGGGCTGGAAGAAGACTCCTCTGTCCTTGTCCTTTGGCCTGCCCCCACCAGAGGGCCAGAGGACCAGAAACAGGCCCAGCCTTACCCACTCCGGTCAGGTCATCCACAGCCGCCTGGAGGTTAGGGGTGAAGCAGGTGCTTGGGTGGACGAAAGAAGCAATTGAGAGGGTGGTGGGGAGCCAAGGGGTCCAAAGACACCTCCCTGAAGCCCGGTGGAGTTGATGCTTACCAGCTACGAACTCTGACGCCAGGGTGAGGCCAGAAAGGCGGGTCGAGCCTGTTGGTGCAGACACAGTGCATGAGAGCACAGCCCCTTCCTACCATCCCTGCTGTCGTCATGTCACTGCTGCCTTCAGTGCCACCGCGGTAATGCCTGTTTTCTCTGTGCCTCTGTTCTCTCTGGGGACCACTGCCTGCGCGCTCCAGGGCCCGAGAGTGGCCGGAGCTCTCCATACCATAGCCAGTTAGATGTGAGGTCCTCCACTCCGACCTCTTACCAGGCTCCCAAGCACTTTCACATCCCAGGTAGGCTGCCAGCCCACAATCCCGGGCATGGGTGCATGCTCCGTGGGGTCGCTGGGCGCCGGCACCGGCAGCGAGGGACCCTCCCTAACCAGTCCCCCATACTAACCCACCCTGCAGTCCCGACACGCCCGTGGGCCTTAGTCCACCCACTTGACAAGCCAGCCCTGATCGGGCCCGCCAGGAAGCAGCTGGAGAAGTGCCTCAGATGTCTGAGGGCCCTGATGGCATGCGGCAGTAAGCGTGCTGAAAGTCACGCACTTTTGCATCACAACTCTTGGGACCGAATCCCAATTCCACCACTTAGAAGCCTGTGGCCTCGGGCTGGTTCCTGAACTTCCCTGAGCCTTTCTGTTGTTCTCTCTGTACAGCCAGGCACTGTTCTCCGCCCTGAGGTTGCGTATGTGCTCAAACTAGCCCAGATCCTGCCTTCATGGTATCTGTACATGGGGAGAAAGTTAATCAATGAGTACGCAAACCAGTAAAAGGGTAATTTCAGGTAAATGATATGTGCAGTAAACATAATAAAACAGGGCATTGTGATGGAGTGACTGGGTGGGGGAGGCTGGGCTAGGTAGGGTGGTCAGGAAGGGCTTCTTGGAGGAGGCGACATTGAGGTCAAAAGATGAGAAGGAGCCAGCCATGTGAAGATCCTAGGGAAAATATCCTGGGCAGAGGGCATAGCAAGTGCAAAGGCCCTAAAACACAGAACTGGTAGCAGTCCACAGTGGCTGGAAGTGGTGAGCAGGAGGGGGCGTGATAGGAGGTAAGAGGAAGTCAGGGGCTAGGTGACATTGTAGATGGTTTAGACAGGGTCTCACCCTGAGTTCAGCAGAGCCGGACCTGGAACCGGGTCTCCCAACTCTGAGCTCAGATTTTATTCCCCACTCGCTTTTCCCCAGGAACTCATCCTGCTGTTTCATCTATACCTTTCTCAACTGCCCCAGAAAGGTCCCATCCTATCTATTTTTGAGGGAGTGGGGGGCGGATCATGCTGAACCGGCGGCTGCAGCATTCTGGGAACTTCCATGTGGAATGAGGCGTGGCTGCTGGGTGGAGGCAGGGGGGACCTTCCTGCATGGGATCCTGCTGAGCACACACCACCTCGTGCCTGCATGCCCACCATTCAAGCCCGAGTCCCTTCCTCAGCACCGTTAGAATCCATCCATTCCTCTCCTCTCACCTTTCTTAGAACCTCACGGGTTGAGGTGGGAAGTTGAGTTTTGGAAGAGCATGTCCACCAGGGAAAGATGCCTCTCTTTCTGAGATCAGCTGACCAACCGCTGTCTCCTTCTTTCTCTCTCTCTCTGTTTCTCTCTCTCTCTCCTCCCCACGGTCCCTTCCTTGTCTGCCTGGCAGCTGGAGAAAGTAACATCTACCGGAAACCCCCGATCTACAAACGGCATGGTACGGTCCGGGCAGAGGGGGCGGGGCCAGACAGGGGGCGGGGCCTTTAACCATCTGTGCCGATGGTCTACAGGGGCCACCAGGAGGGACACATGCAAGGCTGCAATTCCGTCTTTCTTGGTGGCTACCCCCAATCACTTGCGGTGACACTGGGGAGGAGTTTGGTGTCACTTCAAAAGAGCAAGGAAGGCCTCGTGTCACCTAAATATTTTCCCACCTCCTTTCCAACCCCTCTTACCTGCTGTCTGGTGTCCTAAATTCCACGGGCAGAGTAACGCTTGTTAAATGCACAGACTACTGGGAGTACTCCAAGGCATGGATGCTCAAATTTCGACGGTCATTAGAATCATGGGGGATGCATTCAGATTCCTGCACCCCGCCCCAGACCTACTGCATCGCAATTTTGTGTTTGTAACAGTTTCTCCAGGTGACCCAGCTTAGAAACCACTGCTCTAAGCTATTCTCCATCATGGTGTCATGAGAGTAAATGAAGGCTTGGGGAGGAGATGTGGATGAGAAAGGAGCAGGGCTTCGATGAGGGTGCCTTCATTCTTCCATTCATTCCTTCAGTGTTTCTTCGAGAATGGTCTATGGAACCCCTGTACCTGAGAGACTTATTTAAAAAGCAGGTGCCCTGGCCCCTCCCCTGCCCTAGACTTCCTTATTAGAAAAACTGGGAGTGTGACCTAGGAATCTACACGGTAACTGGCCTCATTCATGATTCCTACCTGCGCTCCGTATGAAAACCACCAAGTCAGGCATCACTGAGACCCCCTGTTCCTTCTTGCAAACGCACTTACTGAGCCTCAGCTGACAAAGCACACCCTTTGCCTTGAGGATGCAGAGGTGCAGAAGTTACCCTGTATCGCCCTCCCATGCCTGCAGGCTACCTGGGTAACAGAGGGGAGTGCAGAATCAGAGAAGCACCGAAACACAGGTGGAAACAGCCCAGTACTGGGATCTGAGCTCACTGAGCTGGCGGAGGGGCCATACAAATATAAATGATGGCTCTAGCTTAAGACCTGACAATTTAGACAAACATCCTCAGTTTCAGAGGGGCCCGGGCTGGGCTTCAGGTGAGTCTGTGTGCACGTGCATATATCTGTGTGGCTGTTGAGGACAAGCCATGTACCCCGAGTGGCCACAGAAAGGTACCGACCCTGACAAAGCCAGTTTGTCCAGAAGAGGCCCTCAAGTCTCAAACGCCTCTGGACTGTGTGGGATTTTCCAGATGGGCTCTGAGGGGCAGCACCAGAGCAGGCTCAGGAGGAGTTGGGGAGGAGGTAGATTGCCTGGATAAGCGGGCACCTGAAAAGGCTGAATGACATCAGTTGGGGCGGGAGGGACTGCCCAGGACCAAGTCTAAGAATCCACAAGCTTTGGAAGCTTTGGAAGCCAGTGCTGCTGGGGGAGGGCGCACAGGCTGGAGCTGGCAAAGGGCCGACCCCAGGACCCTCTGCTGCTCTGGCTGCACGGGGTGTGGGACTGTCCCTTCTCTCCTGAGAAATGTCAGGGGCCCCCTTGTTTCCCCAGCCCTCTCTTGGCCCCAGTCAGCCTCTTGCCAGGCTTCAGGCTGTGCTAAGGTCACTGCCCCAGAAGGTTTTGTGTCTGCAGTAGGTCTGATGGTCCATGTCATGGAAGCTTGAAGCAGGGTGACACCTGACCCAGCAGACCAGTTCGGATACTTACTGATAAGGAAACTGAGGCAGAGAGGGACAGGATGTGCCCATTGTTACAGCTAAGTGGCAGAGCCGGGGCCAGAACCCAGCATTGCTGGTTCCCTGTCCGGTGCTCCTTTCTTTGGGCCATATCGTCTCCCGAAGCAAGGTTTGGCATTTCAGTGCGAGGAGAAAGTTGATAGGCCGCATGGCTTGCTTTGGCAATTTCCACCCTAGGTATGGCTCAAATCCCAAATGAGACAGGCTTTTAGAGGCTAAGGAAGGTCAGGGCATGGGATCACCTGGGACCTATCTAATCTTACTTGGAGGAGCCATGGCCTTAGTGTTCACTTGGGAGCAGACCTGGGGGTCCATGAGATATGGTAGCAGAAGCCCTGAGCTGGGGTCTGGTCCAAGTCTGGTCTACTTGCCGTGTGGTCTTCAGCAAGCCCTTTCCCCTCTCTGGCGTCCAGATTCCCAGCTGTAGCATGAAGGGCTTGGCCTCAGGGCTATTCCAGCTCTGATGCTCCAAGTCCCAGACCCTGGCCTCAAAGTGTCCTCATTCCCGTGGGCTGGAGCCTGGCTGAGGCAGGTAAAAAGTATACAGCACACTCTTCTAGGACACTCTGCTTCCCTGAAGCTCTCTCCTTGGGTCCTTTGCAGGTGATCTGTCAACAGCAACCAAGAGCAAAACAAGTGAAGACATCAGCCAGGCCTCCAAGTACAGTCCAGCCTACTCACCGGACCCCTACTATGCTGCAGAGTCCGAGTTCTGGACCTACCATGGGTCCCCCAAAGGTAATGCACCCCACAGAGGAGCCTGGACCAGAGCCCTGTCACCTGCGCCGGGGACACACGGTTAGGACGGCTGCCCCTCCTTCATACTGTCGTTCATTTATTCATTCAGCAAACATGTACTGAGGGCCAGCCTTGGGCTCGAGTGAGTCACCGCGAAGCAAAATAGAGCAGGTCCTCGCCCTCGTGGAGGAGACCTAGGCTGCAGCTGGAGGGGGAGGTGATGTGCAGGAAGGAGGTGACACAGGAGGTGGGATATGATGACAGGGGCGTGCTGTCCAGCCTGGAATGTGACAGAACCTTCTCAAGGCAGAGACTCCGCTGCCACAGGAAGAGTGGGGCGGAGGTAAGCCAGCAGAATATAGAATCACATCTGCAAAGACCCGGGGTGGGAGGGCAGGTTCCCCTGGAGGAAAAGAAAGGCTGTCAGCTTAACCGGGAGCCAGAGAGGAAGGGAAGCAGGTGGGGGGTGAGGGGCCAGATCCCACGAGGCCTTGTGCACTGAAGCAAGGATTTGGGTCTCTATCTTAAACCGTAGGAAGCCACTGAAGGTGACAGGATCAGCTGTGTGGGTTTAAGAGACCATTTTGGCTGTGGGGTGGAAAGCGGCTTGGAAGATAGAAAAGGCAGTTTGTGCGAGATGGAAGACTCTCGTAGGCACCCTGATGGGGGTCTTCATGGTCCTTGGGGTGCCATCCTACCCAGTCAGGCATCTCAAGCTGTTTCTTTTAAGCACGGGGATGCATTTTCATCAAGCTCCTTTTTGAGTCAGCACACAGCCTTTACTAATTGAATGTCCATTCTGAGCAAAGCTTCACAGGAGCTCGGAGATGGTCCCTTCCTTGCCCTCCAAAAATTCTGCATTTGGAAAAGGAGCTAAGACAAACAAGCACAACTACACCCCAAGATAGACAGAGATCTCTGAGAGATATATGTGTTTGGGGCGGAGGCGTGGTGGGAAGAGGTATCCTACACCGTTTCAATCACAAAAGAACAAACCAAAAAAAAACTCCAATTGGCTTAAGCCAAAACAGGGATTTTCTGGGTCACGAGAGTAAAAGTTTTTGAGGCACAGCTGGATGCAGAGGTGAATGCCCGCCATCATCAGAGCATGGCCTGTCCCTGGGGTGGCTCCGTACTCAGCATGGCCCTGCCCTGGTCATGGCAAGATGAGCTCCAGCCCATCTAGGCTTAATATCCTACCCTGGACAGAAAGAGGACTTCTCTCTCCCACCAGCAACAGCAAAAGTCCCAACATCGAGGCTCATTAGCCGTGTTTGGGCAGTCAGTTTCCCCTGCTCCTCATGCCCAAGAAAGGGAAGGGCTGCTGGGCCTTTCCATACAGGAGGCCCCCGGTGGAGGGGCGGTTCACCAAAGTACACTCACTCAGGGCCACTCAGCTACAAAGTGCTGGGGCCGAGAGGAAACCCCTGCCTGTGAGGCTCTGGAATGTGACAGAACCTTCTCAAGGCAGAGACTCCGCTGCCACAGGAAGAGTGGGGCGGAGCCGGCTGAGTGGAGAGCACACGCGGGAGCTGATGCTAGCTGTCTTTTGGCAGTGCCCCGAGCCAGAAGGTTCTCATCTGGAGGAGAGGAGGACGATTTTGACCGCAGCATGCATAAGGTGAGCAGGCTCCACCCTGGATGAGATGCCTAGACAGTGTGTTACTGAGGGTTTGATCATTTGCTAGTGACAGAAACCAAATTCAAACCCACTTATGGTAGAAAAAAGAAGCCTGTAGCTTTGCATAACCAAAAAGTCCCAACGGTAGGAGGAGTTTCGGGTATGGCTAGATCCAGCTGCTCAGCAAACTGCCACAGGAAAGTTGTCTCTCTCTTCTCCTGTGCTGGCTCGCTGCTGCGTTGGCTTCATGCTCGTGCAGGTTCTGTTGTGGTGGCAAGTGGGTGCCGGCAGCTTTCATGCACTGCTGGTGGGAGTGGAAAATGGTGTGGCCACCAGGGAGAACAGTTTGCAAGTTCCTCAGAAAGTTAAACACAGATTTACCCTATGACCCGGCAGTTGCACTCCTGGGGAAATATTTACCCAGAAGAATTGAAATCCAGGACTCAAACAAACACACGTCCATGATCTTCATAGCAGCACTACTCACAAGAACCAAAAGGGAAAATCACCCAGATGTCCATCTGTTCACAAGTGGAGAAGCAAAATGTGGTGCATCCATGCAGTGGAATGTTACCCAGACATAAAAAGGAATGAAGGACTGATACAGGCCACCATGTGGACGAACCTTGAAGACATTATGTTGAGGGAAAGAAGCCAGACACAAAAGCCCACATATTGGATGATTCCATTTATATGAGATGTGCAGAATAGGTAAATCCACAGAGCCAGACACAGGCTGGTGAATACCAGGGCCTGGCAGGGGAGGGAGAGAGGGAATGACTGCTTCCTGGGTCCAGGGTCTTTTGGGGGAGGGGTTAAAAACTGTTTGGAACTAGACAGAAGCGGTGGTTGTACTAAATGCCACTGAAGCGTTTACTTTAAAGTGGTTAATTGTATCTGATGTGAATTTCACCACAATAACACGTGTTTTTAAAAAGATGGGTGCCAGCAACAACAGCCAGAGCCCCAAGGAAGGCCCTCCCTGGCCCGGCTGGAGCCTTCCACCCACCTGCTGTGGGCCGGGCCGGCTTTTGGTGCCCTCCACCAGCCCCACCTCCCACTCCCCAGAGCACAGGACCACTTGTGAAGAGAGACGAAGTCCCAAAGGAAGCTGTGAGGCTGTGGGGAGGGAGGGATGCTGGAAAGGTGAAAATGACAGAGGTTCCCCGGAATCTGGCCACCCGGCCTTTGTCCCAAGCTTGTTCTGTTTCCTGTTCTCTGCTTCCTTCCCACTTCATCTTGCTCCTCCCCCACGCCCAGCTCCAGAGCGGAATCGGCCGCCTGATTCTGAAGGAGGAGATGAAGGCCCGGTCCAGCTCCTACGCGGATCCCTGGACCCCACCCCGGAGCTCCACCAGCAGCCGGGAGGCCCTGCACACAGCTGGCTATGAGATGTCCCTCAATGGCTGTAAGCACCACCCTGGAAGTCTGCCGGGCTGGGGGCACTTCCTCTCAATTCCCTCAAAGAATCTGAACTCCTGTGGCCTTGCCTGGGTCTAGAATACGGACTTGGCAAGGTGCTGTATGGGGCACTAAGTAAGATCATATTCTGCCATGAGCAGGCACTTGTTTCTTTGGGGTATCTGAAAGCTGTGACTTCTAGTCAGGCTCAGTGTAAAGAAAAATGTCTTCTAATAGCCTGAATGGCTCGAAGATATGAAGGACTGGCTCTTGAGGTAGTGAGCCCCTCATCATAGGAGGTAAACAAGCAGAAGCTTGGTGCAAACACTCTGCCCAGAGATCCTCTCACTGTAAACTTCTCCCTGTTTCTGGACAAACACATGCTTCCCTCCCTTCCTTACCCCTGTGGGAGTCAGTCCTGCCAGGAAATCCTATCTCAACTCAATACTTGGATAATCCTGTGCCAGGCATTTGTAAATACATTATCACTCTTGGTCCTCACAAAGACTGGCAATATAGAGGGATTATTATCACCCACTTTATAGATGAGAGACCTGAGCTTACTACTTGCCCAAGGTCAATAAGCTGGTAAATGAAAGAGCCAGGATCAGGCCCAAGTCAGAGGGACTCCAAGGCCATAAGCTGTTGCGTCTTTCCCATACTGCACCTTGACTTTAGGTGAGACTGAAGATGGTGATGGTAAAGATGATCAAGCCAGTTTTACTGAGGGTTTTGTGTGTTGTCAGACACTGTGCTAATACCTTATGGTATTATATGTCATTTATTCTTCACAATAACCCTAAAAAGGAGACACTATCCCTCTCCATTTTACTATGAGAAGACCAAATCACGATTGAGTAACATATAGAAGTTAGGTATCTATTAATGGCAGAGCCAGGCTAAATTGATGAGCCTGTTCCCCTGTTTGACCACCCAGGGGCGCAGTTTTCAGCCCCTGGCTCTGGGCTCTGGGCAGTGCACCAGTGCTGCTCAAAGTCTGGTTCTGTTCGATGGCATCTATGAAGCACACATCACAGAGCACCTGCTTTGCACCAGGTGCTGGGCAGGGGAGAGAGGATGCCGTGCAGGTGCAGCAACTGGAAACTGACCGGTGAGAAAGGAGGTAGTGAAGGAGGCTCCTCCTCTCCACCAGCTAGGGTAGCCCAGGAATGGGAGCGATGTCTGTCTGTCCCCATGAACTTTCCACCATGTCCATCTGTCCCCATGAACGCTGATCCCTGGCTTTTCTCTCTTGCAGCCCCTCGGTCCCACTACCTGGCTGACAGCGGTAGGTTCTGCCTGCCCTACCTTCAGACTGTCGTGTCCTGGGAGAGCCAGGGCCGAGCTGGTTGCAGGTCCCCTGTAGCTGAGATGTCCCAGCACAGTCCTGATCTCAAATGGCCCACCCCATTGTGTTTGTCAGACATAGACCTCCATCTTTGGTCCTGGAACCAGGGTTGCCATACCCAATAGATCCCAGAGAGAAAGAACATGCGTCTCTTCCACCTGCCTGGGAGCCTGCCTGTCTGGGCTCTGAGCTCAAATCCAAATCCCAGGGCCTTTGTCCAGAGCCAGCTGTGGCCAGGACACAGGGGTTCATCACAGGAGCATAGATGTGTGCAGGGTGAGGCCACAAGACTGCGCACATGGGCTTCGGGCGGGCCTGGAGTTCTGCCCGGGCGAGGCATCCCTGAGATGGTCAGTTGCGTGTCTATAGTGCAGGGGGAGGAGCTGGTGGCCTCTGCCCCTGCCCACTTCCCACGGGGTCGGGGAACAGTATTGGCCATGTGCAGCCAGACGGCATCCGGGACAGGGACCCCTGGCTTGGGGCTCCTGGGGATTGTTTGGCTGTTTCTTTTCAGATCCCCTCATCTCCAAATCCGCCTCCCTGCCTGCCTACCGAAGGAACGGGCTGCACAGGGTAAGAGAGGCTGTGCTGGGACCATCGCCCCCAAGATGTTAGCAATTCCAG
Source organism: Neomonachus schauinslandi (assembly GCF_002201575.2). Classification (NCBI taxonomy): domain Eukaryota; kingdom Metazoa; phylum Chordata; class Mammalia; order Carnivora; family Phocidae; genus Neomonachus; species Neomonachus schauinslandi. The sequence continues at coordinate 110,159,399 of NC_058409.1, read as the reverse complement.
CATTAGCTCCACACTCTCAGAGCCTAGACATGACTTTTGCTCATGCAACAGATATTTATTGAAAGCTTTCATATACGCCGGGTACTTGGAATACATCAGTGACCCCTGCCCCTTGGAGCTTCTATTCTTGTAGAGAGAAACAGAAAGCAAGTAGTAAATAGTATGCAAGTCACACTATAGAGAATGTAGAAGGTAATAACGTGCTAGGGAAAAAAAAAAAAAAGAAAAGAAAACGTGGAGCAGGATAAGGGGGATTAGCAGTTTGGGGAGGGGGCAACACGCAATTTTATTTTATTTTTTTTTAAGATTTTATTTATTTATTTACTGGAGTGAGAAAGAGAGGGCACGAGCAGGGAGGAGGGGCAGAGGGAGAGGGAGAAGCAGACTCCCTGCTGAGCAGGGAGCTTGCCGTGTGGCTCTATCCCGGGGCTCCAGGATCATGACCTGAGCCGAAGACAGCCTCTCAACCAACTGAGCCACCCAGGAGCCCCTTGCAATTTTAAATAGAGCTGCCAGGGCAGATTTCATAGGACAAGTGGTATTAGAGCAGCAAAAGAAAGCATGAAATGTAGTTCACCAAGAAATGAGTATTTATCGGGTGCCTACTGCGTGCCACCGCCAGGCACCAGGGACGTGGCCGTGAGTTAGGTCACCCTGACTTGAGACCGAGGCTCTCTGAGAAGGGCCATGTCCCATCCACCCCGGGCCATTTTTGGGAGGTGGGGGAATGCTTCAGGGAGGCAGCAGTGAGCTTCCTCAGGCCAGCCCTGGTTCTGTCTCCCCTGCAGACACCCAGTGCAGACCTCTTCCACTATGACAGCATGAACGCCGTCAACTGGGGCATGCGAGGTGAGTACCGGCCTCCCCTGGGACTCGCAGCAGCTTTGGATGCACTGCTCATAACTGTGGCTTGACCTTCCACCAGCGATCACTACAGATTCTGGCCCCACGCTGGGCTCTGTCCAAACCCCGAGTTCCCACACTCCCTTTCACTTCCCATTCCCTCCCTTTTCCCCCCCTCTTCCCTCACCCTCTCAAGTCCCTGGCCTTGGGTGATCTCCAGGCCATCTGTCCCATCTGGGTTCCCAGAGCCATTGCAGGGTCGTACTGCTGAGCTAGAGTTGCCTGCCAGCCCTGGATGGAGGGAAACACTCAGAGCCAAATGCACATTGTTCCCAGCACACGTTCCATGAGCTTCATGCTCTCTGCCAGTGATGCTCTCCTGCTCGCCTCCACCAGCTCGTACAAGCCGGCTCAGGCAGGAGGACAAGCCTGGTGATTAACATAACATAAAAAAAGAAAAAAACAAAACACTGGGGTATTCCTCTGGAGGATGGAGGATCTTGCCCAAGTGCTTCACAGTCTCAGATTCTTCTTATTACTATTCTAATTATCACGAAAGTCATTCTTCGTCTAAGACCCTATCTCTGGGTCAGCCCAACCCCTATCTCCAGCCATCCATTGTGCTTGTACCAGCCTTGATTTGGGGTGAATTCGACAAGGACAGAGTCTCTAAGACGGAGGCTAGTGTAGTGGTGCAAAGCAAAAACCAATGTATTTCCATTTTGTGTGTCTCTCTTGTCTCTCCACAGAGTACAAGGTAAAGGAGACACAGAGACTCTGGGGGTCTCTGAGACCCCGGATGCTGCTACTTTGGGACCCAGCAGGAAGATGACAGCACTATCTACACAGGAAATGGACCATCAAATAAATAACATCAAGGGTCCTCTTCAGACCAGCATTTCCAGTCCCTCCTTGGCCTCCTTTCCCTGAATTCTGCCCTATGTCTCGTGCCCACTAAAATCAGACAATTCCCTGTGGGACTCAGAGACTTTCTGGAGGCTTGCCAATCACCAGACATTAGACATTTACAATTAGGAGGCCTTATGCCACATTTATGTCAAATGCCACCAAGCTCACTCCTAGCAGTATTAGGGGACTCGGGTTTTGCCTTTGGGGAGAAGGTACTTTGAGGCCTCCAGGCACCCCCAAGGAGAATAGACGCAGCCCTTCCTCCAGACTTTCATCTCTGGCCCTGTCTGGGGAGAGGAGGTGCCCAGACACAAAATGTGGCTGGAGGGACAAGCCCACCACCTTCAGCCAGCCTGGTGCCTCACCCCCACCCCATCCTCTCTCCTCAGATCTACCCTTATGAGCTGCTGCTGGTGACCACAAGAGGAAGAAATCGGCTGCCCAAGGATGTGGACCGGACACGTTTAGAGGTGAGTCTAGAAAACTGAGCAGGAGCTTTTGGGTTTGAAGAGGTTCCAGACGTGGCCTGATGTAACCCAGCTCAGGAGGGCAGGTAGAATGAAGAGCTTTAAGGTCACATCCTTGTGGGAAAAGTGGAGATGCCAACCTGGTTTCTTTAGCCTAAGACTAAACATTGCTGTGCTGCCTTCTCAATTCAGTTAGCATCTGTGGTGCACAGCTACAGCGTGTCCCCACCTGATGCTTTTGTAGACTTAAGACAAGAGCTAGATTTGGTCCCTGCCGGCAGGGGCCTGCAGTCTGGTTGATAAGAAGAAACACAGCACTGGTTTTCTGCGGGATGGTACAGAAAACTGGTGCTCCTCTTGGGGAGCACAGGGGAGTCAGCACTGTGTAGAAGGTAAAAGCATAAGGTGGTCTCACATCAGACTCCAGGTCCAGCCCTGGTCCTGCCGTCCCTAGACAGCCATCATGGCCAAGGAACAACCTCTCCAAACCTTAGTTTTTTCCTCTGTGGAGTGGGGCAATTGTGTTTCCTTCAAGGTGCCAACGGAAGCGAATGAGGCACTACCCACAGAGGCCTTGGCACGGAGTCTGGCGCTGTCCTGGGTGCACAGACTTCAAAGGAGCAGGTTTGGATGGGTGGAGAGGGGAAAGAGAGCATCATGATGAGCGGGACAGCATCAATAAAGCAGAGGCAGGGCTGAGCACAGCATTGGGCTTTCCAGCAGTCCACTCCACTTGGCCTGGAGTTCCAGTCCCTGGGCCCCCAATCCTGGAGCACACTCTGCCCTTTCTACGGTGCTTCTCCCTGCCTCTCCCTCTCTTAGAATGCCCTTCCCATCTTGCCAGCCTCCTCACGCCTTAGGGCCTCCCTGGAGTGATGCCTGTGTCCCAGGGCCCCCCAGACCTTCCCAGGATGTGTCCCTCACCCCTCCTCCAGCCTCTCTCAGCCCTGTGTCCAGACTGTAGATCAAGCACCTCTCCCCCTTCCTTTGTATCAGAGCACCCAGCTATCCATTTCCTCTGTCTGACAGAAATGGTCAGTCCTCTACCATGAGGCCTGAACCAGGGGAAGTATTGGAAAATGTTTGTCGAATCAAATGCAGGTTTCTAAGAGAGGAGGCTCAGCACCCCTTGGGATGAGCGTTATCGACCACCATTCACCTGGCTGCTGGGAATTTGCCCAGAATAAAGGGTTGGGGCAGAGGGAGGGGAATGTGAGCAAGCCAGGAAGCTCTGTGAGTCCCTCCAGCTCTAGCAGGCTGGGCTAGCAGCCTAGCAAGCGGGTGATTATCCCCACATTTATAACAAGGGCCTCCTTTACGGTCTAGCAGTGAGTAGCGGCCGGTGCTGAAGGGGACAGCTCCCAGGGCAGCTCAGTGGAACCGGCATGAAGGGATGGAAACCTGGTTCATCCTGGAGGACCAATTGCCCTTTTATATCCTCCAGGACACCCAGAAGCTCCCACTAGGGAAGCGTAACCTGCCCTAAGAATCAGAAGCTTCTTAAAAATACTGATACTGCACCCCAGCCTAGACCAATTAAATCTCAGTCTGGGGAAGGAGCTCAGGCACTGGTATTTTTCAGAGGCTCCCAGGGATGTCTACCATGGAGCCTGAGCCGAGACCTCAGGGCTACAAACATTGCCCAACCCCCTGCACCAGTTCAAGGAGGGGACTGAAGAGCTCCTCAAGGAGCTCAGAGTGTAGATTGTCATTCACCCAAAAGATATTTATTGGAAGTCTATTATATAGACTAGGTCCTGTTCTAGGTGCTTGCACTATATCAGTGAACAAAACAGGAACTCCTGCCCTCTTGGAGCTGGCATTCTCACTTGAGGAGACCGACCCCAAATGACACAAGTAATAAATAAATGATCTAGAACATGGGAAACGAATAGGGCTGAGGGAAGAAGTAAAAGGAGAGTAGAGAATTGGGGGTTAGATGGAGAGGTAAGCGGCAGTGTTAAACCAGGTAGTCAGAGCAGATCTCACTGAGTACCTGACATGCGAACAAAAACTCAAAATAGGAGAGGGAGTTAGCCATGCTTATATAAGGAGGAAGAGCATCCCAGGCAGAGGGAACAGGCACGGCAAAGGCCCTAACCCAGGTGAGGACAGCAAGTGGTGAGTGTGGCTGCATCACATGAGCACAGGGAAGAGGATGAGGAGGAAATGGAATCAAAGGCAACGAGGACCAGACTCCCCCATGTGACAGACACATGAAGAGATCATTGCAGGAGTGAGAGCGACCAGCAGCTGAGTGCTTCCCACGTGCGGGCCGCTGTCCATGACCTGCACTATCACATTCACCCTCACTGTATCCAGGAGCTAGGTGCTAGCATGCTCCCACTTTCCAGAAGAGGAAATCGAGGCTCAGTGGAGTGAAGTAACTTGTCCAAGGTCACACACCTATGTCTGCCTGGCTCTAAAGCCCATGCACTTCACCTTTATGCTTTCAAGTCTGTGGAGAGCGTCATAGGGAAAACGCCGACAGTAGGGGCTCTGAGAACTCCCAAGAGAGAGGAGGCTCCAGCTGGTCCTTTACAAAGGGAGAGCCGGGAGCCTCAGTCTCCTCCAGCGTGTTCTACAGTGGACCCTGGACTCAAGTTGAGGCAGCCATTCCTTGGCATCGAAACTCATGAAAGATTTTTGGGCACAGCAGAGAAAACGGGCTAGAGAATCAATAGTAACCGTCACCCTGCAACAAAAAAAGAACAGATGAGACTAACTGACAGTCCCCCTCAGTCTTTACCGTGGAGAGCTGAGAAGAGAACTCCCCCGTGTCCACAGCATTTCTCAGCCCTCGCTTGAGTGCCAGTGAGACAAATATCGATAAGTAGACAGCATGGACAAAAGAAGGCACTGTCTGGCCTGGAGAGACTGAAAGGGTCCAATAACCAAATGTGATATGTGGATGCTGTTTGAAGCCTTATTCAAACAGCCAAACTGTAAAAAGATATTTTTGAGACAATTAGGGGAATTTTATTATGGGCAGGTATTAGGCAATTGGGAAGAAGTACTGTCAATTGTTTTTAGGTTTGCTCATGCCCTCATGGTTACCTAAGAAAATATCCAGTATGTTTTGCTATCCCTGGGGGAGATGATGGTGCAGTAAAGAGGCAGGAATCGATTCGATGTCTAAAAGTGTGCTTTAAAATACTTCAGTAAAACACAATAGGTGAAGCAAATGTGACAAACTCTTGATAACTATTGAAGCTAGGTAATGGGCCTGGGTGTACATTGTGCTATTTTCTCCCCTTTGAGTATTTTTGCAATTTTTCATAATAGAAAGACTTATTTATGAATGTTTAATGGGATTGGCCAAGGGGGCAGCAAGAGTGCACTGTGTTTGTAAGCAGAAGGCCTGGCCTTTGGTCTCAACTCTGCTACTTACCCAGCTCCCCTCCCTCCCTCCCTCTTGGTCAAGTTAGTCATTTTAACTCTTTGACTTCTGGTTTTCTCATCTTTTAATTAGAAAGAAGTAATGTCTGGTTTTCAGAGGGGTTGGAAGGATTAAGTGAGAAAATGGGGGCGACCATATATATAGTCATGGGCATGACAGAAATGCAATGCAAGGAATTCCTGGTATTAGAAAACCAGCTCAAAGCCACCAGCAACCAATGATATCTATCAAAAGTATCAAAGTTACCTTTGCTTCAAGATCTGGAAATGTGGCCAAAATATTAGTTCATGTAGGCCAGAGAATGGGCTAATCACCATGTGGCTGTATACATAATTCTCAGTGAATCTCCTTCAATATTCAGTGGGCTAACATGATTGCTACCAACAGGTCATCTCAGTGATTCCAGGAGGTTTTCAGGGAGGATATATACCCAAAAATCTCCTTTCAAACATAATTTAAATTTTTATTTTGAAAAATTTCAGACCGCCAGAGAAGTTGCAAGAAGAGTAAAATGAACATCCTTCTACCATTCACCTAAATGCACAAATTGTTAACATTTTGCCACATTTCAGGTGCCATATCTTTCTAACTCTGAAAGCTTTTGACAATGTATCAACTTTCAAGGCTGTTTGGAAGGGCAGGAGGGAGGGCAGGCAGAAAGGAGGGAGAAAACCTGTCAAGGAATGCAGAACCATGTTTCATTATATGGCATATTTGTTTTCATGTAAGAAAAAAACGAAATGACATTTCAGTGGGTGGAGAAATATGAACAGCAGTTTTTTTCATTGAATGGCCTGAGGAATAGCCTTCCAGCTCGTTTGTAAAAACACTAATAAGAGGAAGTACACCCTAAAATCTTGGCTATGCCCCCCTTTTACTCCCAAAGTTAGGAAGAATCGTATTAATTCATACACACTCCGGGGCACAGAATGCAAGGAGCAGGATGCAGACAGGTGAGGTCAGCCACGTTGCACAGCGAGGCACTTGGGTGAAGCAGAAGCCCCACCTGAGTCTTGGGCAGGGGTGGCCTCTGCAGACCAGCTACGGAGGCCCCTTCCAGGAATCATTCACGCACACAGTCTTGCATTCCACAGCCTCTCATCCCACACCTCTGTAGGTCAGACGCTGTGCCAGGCACGGCACACCCAGAGGAAACACACAGGGTCCGCTTCTGCCCGCACCTGCCCCCAGCCTCCACCTGTCGTCCTCAGGCTGTTCCCTCTCTGTCCCCTCCCACCTCTTTTCAGCGCCACCTGTCCCAGGAGGAGTTCTACCAGGTCTTCGGCATGACCATCTCCGAGTTTGACCGGCTGGCCCTCTGGAAGAGGAACGAACTGAAGAAGCAGGCCCGGCTGTTCTAGGCAGGGGCTCTATAAATATATATGCATTTATATAAAGATATATGTAAAATCTCTATCCTGAAGCTCGGTATAATCCTCTCTTGTGTAACAGGACACACTGCCTGCCATGAGACTTGCTTTTCTGTACTGTCAGGCAAGCCCACGTCATCGAGATATTTTTATGCTCCTTACTTTATCTTTTCTAAGTGCTCTGGGGTTTGGGAAGGGATTTGAGGAGACTCCCATCCTTTTACTGGGGATCCTTTTTATACTGAAACATCTGTCCTAACCTGAGTCCCCCAAGGTCCAACTCTCTTTCCTAAAGGAGGTGCCTGAAGAAGTCTCTCTTCTCTCTGCTTCTCGGCTCTTTCCCCAGTCTCCAGAGTGGATGCTGACCATGCAGTTTTCACACCGTACTGGCCCCAGAGGGGCCCTCACACGGGAGGATCCACAGCGATCTCCCAAAGTCACTGAGCACCTTTGAGAGCCCGTGAAAAATTTTCTCATCTCCCGCAGTTAGGAGTTCAGTGCTCTCTGGGGGGTGATGCACTTTGCCGTGGGGGCCTCGGATCTACTCAATACAGCAGCAAACAGAAGTGGCTAGGGCCTTGGCCTCTCTGAAGCTCCTCAGTCCTCCTCCTTCTGCCCTGGATCCTAACCTCTCCCTTGTCCAAGTCTCATGGTAGGAGAAGACAAGGCACTTCCCTTCCCCCCACCACTTCCAACTGGCCCCTTTGCCTGGCCCCGACATGGAGACAAGGGAAGGCATGGGAGCTGGCAGCAGGGGCCAGAGCAGGGCACCTGTTAGCACTGGAGCTGCAGGACCTCTTGGAACCCTCCGCTTGCCCTCACTGCTCCCAGCACCTCCTGACCCTTCCGCCCCACTTTGGAGGAGAGGCCCATTATTACAGCCCATATTCTTCAGCCTTACTACGATCTATGTGCCTGACAACTCAACACACCACAGGGCTAACGTTCCCATCATAGCTCCAACAGAACAACTAGACAGACAACCTCTAACACCCCTCTAAACATAATACAGGCCACGTCCCAAAGAAAGCTTCCTGGTCTATGCCCGCTGGTCCCTGAGCTAGAAGGGCAACTGAACCAGTCCCCCACCAGTCATCAGCTCCCACTTCAAAGTTGGCCGTGTTTCATAGGGGAAACCTTTGGAAGAATGGCTGCTTATGGAATTCCAAAATGAAGCAGTGGCCAACACTGCTCATGATCACCCTGGTTTTCCCCGGTGGCTGCTTTCCTGCCCTCTTGCCTTCTTGAACAGGGATGAAAGCTTGACGTTAACTTCTCTCCTCCCTTCCCCAAACCTTTGACCCCCAGTTGGTGATGTTTGGTGGGGTCTGTTCCTTCTTGGAGATGCCTTGATATAGATCATTTTAAGGTCATAGAGGGAAGATGAAGAAGTGGAAATATGGAAATAACCATTAGGACTCTCAAGAGGCTGGTGATGTAACGTGGCAAACAGAGAACAGATTCCAATCCAGCAAACCCTCACTGAGCACCTGCCGATGCTGAGCACCTGCTGTATCCTGAGCACTGAATGGGGGAGGGAGATGGGGACACTGAGATGATCAACACAGGATCTGGGCTGGGGGGCATGCCTGCTAACCCTGGGTGTCGTCAGGCATGGACTCACACATGATGGATGCAAGGCAGGAAGTGATGGGAGGTGGCATGAGAACGTGTTTGTGAAATTACTGAGAAAGCAGATGCAAGTTGGTGCAGACCAAGGAACACTTTCTGGAAGAGATTGCATTTGAGCAAAGTTCAGGAAGGATCTTTGTAAACTGAAAGGAGACTGTAACTTGAAAGGGTGATAGGATGAGGGGCCAGAAGGAGGTCTAATATACTCTCATTTAAAACATCAACCCTCTCTGCAACTCTCTTTTTGGCCAGTGTCTTTCAACTGTCCTGACCCCTTAGAAATGTCCCCAGCCAGACGCAATCATCAAAACTGCCTCATTTTCACTGGTTGAGAACTTGGCAAGATGAAGGGCTTTTGTTATTGTTGTTGGGTATTTTTGTTTCCCATAAAAGCACATAATTTCAACCCAGACCCGTGTCCTTCTGTTGTTTCTGATGTGAGTGGAAATGCGTGATATGGGAAGAGGCTGAACTGTGCACATTTTCCAAAATAAAAGAGTCTAGAGAGCAGCTCTCTCTTGGCCTCAGTTTCTCCTTCTGTAAATTAAGAAAATCTGACAAGGTAAGCATCACCCAGATTGTGTCCTGCAGAATGGGGTTCTGCAAGATGGTGGAGGATATTCCAACAACTATGGTTCCGTGATCCAAAAACTAACAATAATAACAATAGTTCATTATTAAGTACTGACAGTGTACCGAGGTCTACACTGAAGACTCTACACCCATCATGTCATGTCAGCCTCTGTAACAACCCAAGAGGGAGGAAATAAGAATAATTATTTATAACTCACAGATGAGAAAACAGCTTTCAAGAGGACTTATAATTACAGTGATGGAGCCAGAAGCCAATTCCAGCCTGTTTGGGCTTAGAGAGACCAGGTTAGCCCCTCTTAGCTGTCAGGATGCTTTCAGCTGCAAGTAAGGAGCGCCTTCTTAAAAGTGACTTAAACAATGAGAGTCCATATTGTCCTGCACAACTGGAAATCCAAGTGCGGGGCTAATCAGTTCAATACTTCGATGATGCCATCAGGGGCCCAGGTTCTCTACATCTCTCCACTCCACCATCCTCAGTACAGTGGCTTTTGTCCCGAGATGTGACCCCTCATGTTTACAAAAGGCTGCTGTGGCTCCAGGTATCATGTCTTCACACCACCACATCAAAAAACAGGAAAGAAATTTCCCTTTATGTGTCTCTTTTGATCAGAAAACTATCCCAGAAATCCTCAGTAGACTTCTCAGGTCCCACTGGCAGAACTAGGGAATAGGTTCATGCCCTTGCTGCACAGAAGGCTGGGGAGTTGAGTATTTGGCATTTTGAGCCTCGATAGTGGGTGGCAAGGGCTGTGCTGGGAAAAAAAAGAGACAGGCAGACAAGGAAGGGCCTCTGGATAAGTGAATCACAGTGTCCCTGACACAGTCACTGTCCCTCCCCTTAGAGACCCACAGTGTACATTACCAAAATCCCACAAAGCCCTGTAGTACCTTTGTTTAATCCAACATTTCATAAACGAATTTGACATAACTCTAAGAAATGTTAGACTTACTCTATTTCTACTGTATTTCCTATTTGTATCCTAAGATAAACACTTATCTTACTTCTCACATCTCTGAAGATGAAATGTGGCTTAAAAGTATCTCCTTTCCTGGGCGCCTGGGTGGCTCAGTTGGTTAAGCGACTGCCTTCGGCTCAGGTCATGATCCTGGAGTCCCGGGATCGAGTCCCACATCGGGCTCTCTGCTCAGCAGAGAGTCTGCTTCTCCCTCTGACCCTCTTCCCTCTCATGCTCTCTGTCTCTCATTCTCTCTCTCTCTCAAATAAATAAATAAAATCTTAAAAAAAAAAAAAAAAAAGTATCTCCTTTCCTGACCTCTCATCAGATGATTCTTCTAAGAATTATCCCCACCATGGCCCCTCCAGACAGGTGGCTCAAATGTGCAAAAGGACACTAAAGAATGCTCCCTTGCTCCCTGCCTACACACACACACCCAGGAAATACTTACTGAGCATCTGGGGGGAGGCAGGAGCACTGAAGATTCAACAGTGAGTAAGGCAGTGTGAGCTCTCACGTAGCTCTGGTCTAGAGGAGGGAACAGACTGTAAGTAACAGGAAAAGAGATGACACACAAAGATAACTGCTGCACAGACAACAAATGGAGTACCAGAGAGAGGAGCAGAAAGGAGCTCGCTTCACATACTCACTGAAGGATGAAAACGAAGTACGCAAAGGAAAAGTAGGGGTGGGAGCTCTCTAAGCACAGAGACAGCATGTGCAAAGGCACTGTGGTTGGTGAGAGTTCGGTGTATTTGGGGAACTGAATGTTCCAGTGAAGACAGAGAAGAGTGAGTGAAGGGGAGAATGAGATTAGAAGGGGTGAGGGGGTGCCTGGGTGGCTCAGATGGTTAAGCATCCAACTCTTGATCTCAGCTCAGGTCTTGATCTTGATCTCAGGGTCATGAGTGCAAGCCCTGCATTGGGCTCCACACTGGGCATGGAGCCTACTCTAAAAAGAAGGAGAAGGAGAAAGGCAGGCAGGGTCCAGAACATGCAGGGAGACTGAATGTCTTTCATTCATTCAGGCTTTGTGGACATTGTCTGGATTGCACTGTGGTTGCTAACCTACTAGAAGCAGGGAAAATCGCTCTGGGCCTTGTTCCTTGGAGTGTGGTCCCCAACCAGCAGCACCGGAGTCACCTTGGGAGCTTGTGAGATACGCCGCATCCCATGCTGCACCCCTGGCCGACTCAATCCACATCTGTATTTTAAGAAGACTGCCGGGTGATTCACACACATAGTGAGGTTAGGGAAGTGCTGCTATAACCATCTTCCTTTTAGGGACAAACGCCACCACATTGGTGCCAGCTTTGCCGAAGTTGGAGAAGGGAAACTTTTCTCCATGCACATGACCTTTTTGAACACTGGGGGGCAACCTTACGTTAATAAAGCAGAACATAGGGGCGCCTGGGTGGCTCAGTCGTTAAGCGTCTGCCTTCGGCTCAGGTCATGGTCCCGGCGTCCTGGGATCGAGCCCTGCATCGGGCTCCCTGCTCCGCAGGAAGCCTGCTTCTCTCTCTCCTGTTCCCCCTGCTTGTGTTTCTTCTCTCGCTGTGTCTCTCCCTGTCAAATGAATAAATAAAATCTTTTAAAAAAATAAATAAATAAAGCAGAACATAAGGGGGAGGGAGCACAGAAATCACAGAATGTGAGAGCTTAAAGTCAATACAATGGCCGCATTTTGCAGCCGCAGAAACACGTCCACGGAGCAGCTGAGCAGAGCAGGACAAGCCGCCAGCTCGCCTGCACTGGGGCCCGTCACCCTCACCAGGCCCCTGGAGCAGAAACGGGGGACAAGCTGTGGAAGGTGTCGGCAGCCACAGCTGGCTGCCGAAGAGCCAAACATGGAGAAGGAGGGCTTGAAATTCAAGGAGGGGAAAGCACTGCTAAAATTCATAGTAATTAACTCCACAGAACTATGCCAACTCTGTTAATACCCCATGTGGAATTAAGTTTTAAATGCTTCATTTCACATCAGACTTCAAGGTGCTCAAAAATCTTGCCTACACAATGATAAACACCTACTTATATACACAGCCATGAGCTGCAGTCAAGCCACTCAAGAGCCCTGGAGGGAGACTCTCAATAAATAAAATCCCGAAGCTATGAAGACGAGGGCCAGCCTCTCATTACCACCCAGGATCCCCTTGCCTTTTCACCCAGCCTGGTCCAAAATGACTCGTACAGGAGCACAGACGGGAGAAACCAAAGGCCTGCAGTCCCACACACACTCACACTCACACTCACACTCACACTCACACTCACACTCTCTCACACGGTTAGTCCTCGGGGCAAATTGGGGCCAAGTGTGCAGATGAATCGAGTCAAAAGTAAGGTGACTTCTATGCCCATGACCAGAAGTGTTTCCCAAATTTCAGTCACTCAAACACAACCTTCTCAATTTTCATCAGATTCCTTATTTACATGATGCTATTTACCTGGTATTTTTCTCTCAATTGACTCATACCTGACATTTCTTTTTTTTTTTTTTTCAGATTTTATTTATTTATTTGACAGAGAGAGACAGAGCGAGAGCAGGAGCACAAGCAGGGGGAGTGGGAGAGGGAGAAGCAGGCTTCCCGCCGAGCAGGGAGCCCGATGCGGGGCTCGATCCTAGGACCCTGGGATCATGACCTGAGTTGAAGGCAGACGCTTAACGACTGAGCCACCCAGGCTCCCCATGACATTTCTATTTTAAAGCAACATCAGGGAAAGTATGGATTCATAAGGACCAGTGATACGCTTTTAATACAAATTCAAATAAATTGGTAACTCTTCAAATATGGTGGTCTGGGTAACATCTAAATCCATCTACATTTCCACCAGTAGTCTGAATTCCACACTATGGGAAGCATTGCTCTGTCTGACGGAAGTGGGAGGGGAGGAGATGTGCATTCCCCATTCAGGTGGGCCCTACTCCAATTAGCCTGGTACCCCTATAAGAAGAGGAGACTGGGACACACAGAGACACCAAGTGACAGAGGAAAGCCCATGTGAAGACGCAGCAGGAGGGTGGCCTCCGAGGACACCAACTCTGTTGGCACCTTGAGCTTGGACTTCCAGCCTCCAGGGCTGTGAGAAAATAAATTTCCATTGTTTAAGCCCCCATCCCCTCCGCCGCCCCCGTCCGTGGGATTTTTGTTTGGACAGCCCTAGCACACTAATATACCATGTGAAATTAGCTTGCAAAATAGGAATGACAGCACTTACTTCACAGGGTGGTAGGGACGGAATGATGTACTTCAGGCTCAGTACCTGGCTGCAGGGAAGGTGTCCTGTGTGCCTTTGACCATTCAGCATCTCCCGCATGCCTCGATCTGGTGGTTTACCCAGACTACCAGTGCCGCCTCTGGCCAGTGCTGGAACTGCAGGAAAAGAGGAATGACTCTCTCCACGCCCCCCCCGCCCCCCCCCCCCCCCCACCCCAGGGACTCTCCACCTACAAAGACCAGCAGGCCTTCAGAGGCCGGAACTTCTTCCCCACAGGCTGGAAGGGACCACCTGAAGATGAAGACTAAGCACAGGAAGGCAGAGTCAGGAGATGGAGACAAAGCGGTGACTGCTCTGTTTGCCAGCCTCATTCCCTTCAGTTCCCCAGTCACCTCTGAGCGAATGAATTCTTTTTTTGGTTTAAGCTGGTTTCAGTTTTGATTCTGTCACTTGCCACCAGAGGAGCCGTGACCAATATGCCTGCTCCTAGAGAAAATTAACCTTAACAGGGGAGTATCAAGTGAAGTCTCCTATGTCTTCTTGTGGATAAAGAATGTATTGTCTGTCTAACTCACAGACAGGGTCTTACCCACCTGGACCAGGAGAAATGGTCCTGCGCAATTTGTCCTTCTGACAAAATAGCAGCACTATTTAGCTTTTTTAAAATATACACACAAAATTCCACCCCTTGACAGACCCTGTGGGTAACAGTAGCTGGAAGCTCTGTCAGCCTCCTATTTAAGAATACGAGGTGTTCGGGCGCCTGGGTGGCTCAGTTGGTTAAGCGACTGCCTTCGGCTCAGGTCATGATCCTGGAGTCCCGGGATCGAGTCCCGCATCGGGCTCCCTGCTCGGCGGGGAGCCTGCTTCTCCCTCTGACCCTCCTCCTTCTCATGTGCTCTCTCTCTCTCTCTCTCTCATTCTCTCTGTCTCAAATAAATAAATAAAAATCTTTAAAAAAAAAAAAAAAGACTCTTTCTTAAGAAAAAAAAAAAAAGAATATGAGGTGTTCTTGCAGGGAAGGCAAAGAATCTGGCAGAATCTATCACATTTCCAACGGTTTGATTTACATAAACCCGCCTGCAGGGGGCAGCCTGGGTGTGTGGCTGCGATTTCAGTATCCCTTAACATTTCCACCAGCATCTGACCACCTCTGCAGAGGAAACCCATATTGATTGCCATAATAACTCACACTCTGACAATGCGTCAGGCACTGGATTGAGCACCTGACATATCTCATTTAATCCTCTAGGTGCTTCTTTTACCCTCCTGTTACAGATGAGGACATTGAGCTCTCGATAAGTAATTCGTTTAAGGTTTCACAGCTATACATAGCAGAGCCTGAACCTGAACTCAGGGATATCTCACCCCGAAGCCCATGAATTTGGCCACCATACAACAACTACCTCCCTGAAGAGAGCACGAGCTAAATTTGTAGAACGCTTCCCCTATGCCGGGCCAGGCACCCAAGCACGCTACATACACAGTCGCATTAAAGCCTCACAAGCCCCGTGTCAGGGGGCTGTTGTTAGCCCCTGATTTTTAGATGATTTTTAGATGAGTCATCAAGGGCTCAGAGAGGTTGAAGATCATGCCTTTGATCTTGCTCTTCCCCCAGTGTGTCCCACAAGTGGCAGAGAATGAGTCATGGGGGCAGGAGTGTGGCTCCGGTGACGTCAAGTCTGGAGTCGTGGACACCACTCCTGGCCCTGCCTCTTAGCCCTGTGCGCTTTGGGCTGTAGTTTCCTTACCTGACCAGTGGAGAGACCATCCCGGCTAACCTCTCCAGCTCCTCTCCGCTCTCAAGTTTTTGTGGTTCCAGGATTCAGAAATTCCCTTTGGACTGCTGCAGCCTGGTCTCATCCTGCAGCACGGAGGTGAAGATGGGGCACAGTACGCAGCCTTTCAGAAGAGAGGTAGGTAGCCCCTGCAGCCTTTGGGCATAAAAACAAAAGCTCTTTTCCTCCAGACACAACCAGCGCACTGGGCTCCATTCACCACTGAAGCCGAGCCCGGTGGCCTGGGTACAGGTAGGAGCCCCATGCCCTGGAACAGAAACCCGAAGGTTCAACCAAAGGAGGGGTTTTCAGCCATGAAACTCTTTCTCTTTCTCCCAGCAGCCACCACCCAGATCTCTTATCTGCTTTCCAGGGCCTGGGGTGGACCAGCAGACGTGTGTCATTTCCCTGGGTAGGGGCCATAATGGCGACATTGTGCCGAGTGGAACAAGAGAAGTTTTCATCGGGCCACCAGCCCTGGGCAGCCACTAGAGCAGGGGGCTCTGCAGCTCACTCTGCACAAAGGAGCTTGGGAGAGGGGCCCTGAGCTGGGGAGAAGCCCAGTGGGCTGGGCTGCCTGCCCCCAGCAGCATGCAGGAAGGCTGGGACGCAGAGACATAGTGCTTGCAGAACACCTCGCTGCAATCTCATTTCTCCCTGCAAATAAGTGAGCAAGCAAACACTCCCAGAGGATAAACGGCTCCCTCCAGGACACATGCATTAGAAGAAGCCTCAGGAGCCCTTGAGCAATTACTCACAGACTCACTCCACAGTACTTATGTCCGCTCACCAGGTGCCAGGCACTGCACTAGGCTGTAGGAGCTAGTGCGGAGTAAGACACAGCACCCAGCCTCACACTGCTTGCAATCTGGGGGGCCAGGAAGAGGCAAGGAGAGAAGCAAGTAGGAAATTGAACATTGACGACCCAACCAAAGAACTGAGATGCACAGAGCAACAGAGTCAGTTCAAGAACCCGGGTCTGAACGCCTGATCTGTGGGTTCTCTGACTCTTCCCAGGGTCCCCTGAGCTGCTTGTCTGCGCTGAGGAAGGGGGTCAGTGAAGAAGGCACCCCACACACCATAATAAGGAACTTGGACTCTACACTGAGGGCAGAGGGGGGCCATCACATATTTTTATGGGGAATCTGATTGGGGTCGTGGAATGTTCACTTTGGTGGCCATGGTGCAAATGGACCTAGAGGCAAAGTGACAAGGTAGAAGGCGAGAGGATGTTTCTTTCACTGGGACACAGAATCTTTAGCCTCCAAATTTTTCTTTCCCAGGGCTTCCCAGCTCCACCTGATAAGCTGAGAATGAGACTGGGGAGTATCATTTGTTTTCACAAGACTGGGAGCACGAGGGAGTTGAAAGCTTTCTTCCTGGTATTGTTCACCGGGATTTGATATCTTTTTACAGAGCTGGAGCTCTCCCCACAGAACTCTTTAAACAGCACCAGACAAACCTAGTACAGAGCCAAAAAAAAAAAAAAATCTTCTATGAGGGTCGCACTCATGCAGAGATATGGCAAGGGAAGGAGGAAACAGGGCATCCACAACCTCCATCCCAGTCCTTCACCAGCGCTTACCACCCGACACCCCACAATGGCACCAAACCAAACGGCTTTGCAGGCACGTCCTGCGGTCTCCCATCGCTGTGGCTCTGTTCCCACTGTTTGCTCTGCCTGCCATGTACTCTCCCCGTGGTGGGCTCCCCCAAATGTCACTGTACTGTCTCTGTGATTGGCAAGAAATTCTTGCCTTGTCTTGATGAACTCTAAGAGCACTTTATCTCTCCTCTGGTACTTTTCACATAATAATTTGTAACTCATCTATTTTGTACACATTTATCTCCTCTACTAGACTGTGGAGTCCTTGAGGACAGAGCCCATTCCTACTTCGTGTTAGTTCTCCCTATAGGAACTTGCACAGAATGCAACACATATTCCTAAGGGAACTGATGAAACGTGCTGTTGTTTCTATGGTGACGATAGACCCCGTTAAAGAAAAGGACAGGGGCGCCTGGGTGGCTCAGTCGGTTAAGCGACTGCCTTCGGCTCAGGTCATGATCCTGGAGTCCCGGGATCGAGTCCCGCATCAGGCTCCCTGCTCAGCGGGGAGTCTGCTTCTCTCTCTGACCCTCCCCCCTCTCGTGAGCTCTCTCTCTCTCGTTCTGTCTCAAATAAATAAATAAAATCTTTAAAAAAAAAAAGAAAAGGACAGAAAAGATATATATATAGTTATTCCTCCACCGAGAGCCCACAAACAGGGTTTCTCATTCAGTGATCCTGCCGGCAACCAAGCTGTAGTCAACTTAGTCAACAGTGCCACCGAGTGGGCATTATGAGTAATGATCTAAACCAGAACCACTAGCCTCCACAGCCACATCTTTTTGTTAATGCTTAGCAGAACTGTGCACAGACTGTGTTCTCCCACTTATCTATTTTCCCCGGTCCACAGCTCAGTTAATCCCACTCCATAAATTATTCCACAGATCCATAGAAATTCTCCTTAGCCCTTTTGACTTTTCTGTTCCAATTCTCTGATGAACCTCCAAAGTCCTTAAAAGTTTCTGAAATTTCTTTTAAAAATCTACCAAAGCCTCCATCTGTCTTTACAATTGATATATTTTATATTATTTTATTCTCTCAAATGAAATATAATGTTTTTAAAAGTATTAATGGGCAGGCCTGGGAACTTAACTGCCATTTACAGCCTTGTTTCCAAGTGTTTCAGAGTTCCAACAGTGAACTTGGGGAACCTAATCCACTTGTAAATTGTTGGCTGTCTGCTTTAGAATTTAAACTGACCTTTTCAAATTGGAAAAGTAGGCAGGAACAAAGAGGAACTTGGAAAATAATAATGGCTCACATTTTTATAGCTATTTATGGTTTATAAAGTGGGTTTGTACCATCATTTCATTTGCCCTCTCAGCAGCCCTATGAGGTCAATAAGAGGTCTCCCCAAGCACAGATGAGCAAGCAAGTCTTATGTACTTCGTAGAGCAAGACCTCACACACAAGTTTGCAGACTCAGATCCTATTGTTTTCTTCAGTACCCCACATTTCCTCTGAGTGTGACTGCATACACGCTACAAACAACACACGCAATTTTCTGAAGACAGCATTAATTACAACTTGCCTGTAAAAGCAACGGAGAAAAAAGTCCCAGTCCAGGAAGATGCAGGATTCTCTTTCCCAAGCTGTTCCCGTCTCTCTGCCTTTGCACAAGGTGATCCCAATGCCAGGATGTTCTAAGTCAAAGGAGTTCCCTAGTCAAAACTGAAAACAGAGACCTGGCCCATCTTGGGGAGGAAGGGTGTCTAGGAGGACAACTGAGCTTGGACTTCACTTTATAAAAGGTCTTAAATTGGGGCGCCTGGGTGGCTCAGTCGTTAAGCGGCTGCCTTCGGCTCAGCTTATGATCCCCGGGTCCTGGGATCGAGCCCCACATCGAGCCCCACATCGGGCTCCCTGCTCCGCAGGAAGCCTGCTTCTCCCTCTCCCACTCCCCCTGCTTGTGTTCCCTCTCTCGCTGTGTCTCTCTGTCAAATAAATAAATAAAATCTTAAAAAAAAAAAAAGAAGGTCAAATTTAGATATTTGCCATTGTCTGTAAATGAGTTGTACCTGTTTTCACAGAGACACACTAATAGGATGTAAGTTGACATTCTTCATACAACTTTAAACTTAAATCCCATTCCTGGGCCAGCCGCAGCCACAGCAGTATTTTTTCTACATGCTGCAATTATTTTGGAAAGAGCACACTCACGTTGCACTATATTTTGTATGCTAAAAGTATTCACTTCCACTCTGTTGTATCCCTCCGTTTTGGTATTTCTTCATCTGTTAATACACAAAGAATTTCCAAAGCTGGAAGTATCCCAAGCACTGCCCACCTTTTAATCGTCTCTGTCTGTCCTTGTGTTCGATGATCTTCTTTTTGGAGATCTTTATTATTATTTCACTCTTCTCTCACACCATGATTGACGGTGCACGGGTATAGCGCCCTGTCCACTATCTGCTCTAGAAGCTGCTCAGGCAAGACCTGTCGAACGGAGGCCATAAACCCGAAGTCAGAAAATGAGTGGCAGCTGCAGGGAGAAGTTTTGATTCCACCTGGGGGCGGGGTGGGGGGGGAAACATGTTCTAACAGTCTGGGCAGTCTGCAGATGGAATGAGCTGGAAGGTGCGACACTAAGCCCCCCATCGCCAGCCGAGTGCAAGCAAAGCGGAAGACCGCACGGGCCGGGCCGGGGTGGGCCGCGCGGGCGCGGGAGCGAGGGCGCGTGAACCGGGCAGTGGGTCCCCGGGCCGCAGCGGGAGGGGCGCGGGGGCGTGCGCGAGGCAGGGCGTGGCGCGGGCGTGTGCGGGAGCCGGGACACCGGCCGGCCGGCCGCCCAGGGGGCCAGGCGTGCTCCGGCTCTATTCCGGGAGCGGCGTGGAGGGGCGGGCGCGCGCGGGCGGGGGCGCCGGGCGGGCATCCTGTCTGGGGGAGGGAACGCGCGCGGAGGGCGCTCCCGCGGGGCCGGGCCAGAGAGCGCAGTACCCGCCGCCGCCAGCCCCGCCGGAGCCGCTGCGCCCTGCTCCGCGCGCCCGGGGACCGCCGGCGCCATGGACCGAGGCCGGGGTAAGAGGAGCCGCGGCGCCCGCGCTGGCGGCCGCGCGGGGTGGGGAGGGAGACCGGCGATCCAGGGGCTCGAGAGGAAGAGGAGGGTGGGGGGCTGAGGAGGGGTCGGAGCGGGCGCGCGGTCGGGGGTGGGAGGCCCGGGGCAGGGTGGACAGGTGCCTCCCGCGGCTGGGGCAGCCCGGGTGTAGATCAGTCCCTCGCGTCCCGGGGCCGAGTGGCCTCCTGTGTGTAAGACCAGTTTCATACACTCAGAGTCAACTTCATGAAAGAATGCCCCACAGGATTCCTGAGGACAGCGAGCTCCTCCCACCCCATTCCCCTCTGGAAGGGGAAGATAGGGTTGGCAGGTACACTCCCAAACACCGGGACGTGTGAAGCCCGCAGCGTGCGCCCCGCGAGACCCCGCGGGAGCCCCGAGTTTGCAGCTGCCTAGGGCAGTGAGAGGAGGGACAGGCGTGCGTGCCAGTGTGCGCGTGGGTGTCTGAGCCCGCCTCTGCCTCCGACAAGCTGTGTGACCTTCGCCCAGTCCCTCGCCCTCTCTGGACTAGTGACAAAGTTGGATTGATGGTCTCTGTGAGGCCCCTTCTTGCTCCCACGCTTTTTCAGGAGTTGAGTGTGTTTGATAAAAGTTTCAGAGATTAGGGAGGGCATGTGTAAATTGACGTGAGAAAAGATAGCAGCACTTGAGGGGGGCCCTGCTTAAGAAAAGGCCTAGACACTTCAAAGGCATGTGTCTGCAAAGAAGGGGCCTGCTTGGACATGCGGGCAGTGTCCAAGGCTGGGAATCAGAACACCGGGGTCCCATCCACCCACCTCTACAGGCGGAGAGATCACAGTTGTGAATGCGCTTGGTAAACTGGCCAGTGGTGTGCCAGCATGAGAAGCATTATTATTCTTGTTGTTATTATTAATGGAAAATTCCTCTGCCTCCCTAATAAGCTCACACCTTTCCTCCATCTGCCTGTTAGCTGTGCTGAGGCCCCCAAGGTGGGGGGTGGGGGCAGGAAGAGTGACCAGGGGTGTGGAAGCAGTTAGGAGGGCACCAGGGTCAGGGATGAGTGCATGAACAGGTTTCAGGATAAGCTGGCTGGCACTCCCAATACGGGACAGCCAGGCTTAAGGACCCCAGCTTCCAGGTCAAGATGCTCGGGACAACTTCTCCACCCACCTGGTCCCAGCCCAAAATACCACACACACCTTCTCCTCTCAGGCTTGGAAGGGCAGGCAGGAAATAGACGGGGCTTCCGTTTGGCTCTTTGGAGACTGAGGCTGTGATTTGTAAAGCAGTTCTCACCTGTTAACTGACTGCTGGACAAGTTTACAAAGAGCACACACATTCGCCAGGGAGGAAAAACAGAGAGAAGAGGCACCTCTAATGTCCCTCAGTCCTCAGTTCCCACCTCCCATGTGGTACATCTAAAGCAAAGAGCACCCGCCCCTGAGATAAAGTTGTTAAATATCACCCTGTCTGGTCCCCAGTATAAAAATCCATATCTAGCCTACTCAGAATCGTGGGAGGACTGTGCCCTCCTTAGACAGACCAAGAATGACAATAATTCAGTTAGCTTAAAATGCTTAATAACTGACACCTCACTTAAGAAGGCTGTCTCTAGATCACTCCTCCTAGGAAGCCGGACTTCCTGGGACTCTGCTAGTACTCAAAACATTCGAGAGCTCTCTCCCATCCTGCAGGCCTTCCCAGCCTACTTTTCCTTCTCCTTCACAGCTCTTGTCTCAATGTGCTGTTATTCGAAGGGTTAGTTATCGCACTATATGCTTTGTGCTTACCTTCCCTGCCCAAATGGGAGCTTCTGGAAGGTAGGGAGTGGATCTGTGCGGTCACTCTGCTGGCACAATACCTGGCACACAGGAGGAGCTCACTAAGAGTGGTTCAATTTGTTAACTGGGTAATATGAAACACACTTAATCCCAAGTTGATTAATTGTAGTGTTGATTTTTAAAGAGAATATGCATCACAACAGTTCTTTGTGACTTGCAAGGGCCTTCTCAAAATGTGAGTAAAGTAGTCATGTGGCCAGGGCACACAAGACCAGACTATCTATCTAGATCCTAAGTTGTCTACCCTGATAAATCACTGCAAACATCTTAGGAATTAAAGCAAAGCACATATGAATTAGAGTGTGAAACCCGTATGCATTTTCAAAATAAAACATGAGGCTTCAAAATGCATTCCAGCAGAACTTTTTTGTTGTGCTCCTGTCCCCAGGTGGATGTGTGCACTCACTTCTGTTGTCAGGGAAGGTTTAAGAAGCAGAGGTCTCATTTCAACCCCATGCCTACCACGTGGGGAGTGGGATTGTCATGCCCCAGATACTGGGGAGGAAACTACACTTCAGTGTTAATAACAATAGCAGCTGAAATCATCACAGGAGAGCAGGCTTGGCAGGTGTATTAGTCTGGGAGGGCTGCAATAACAAAATACCACAGACCAGGTGGCTTAAACAACAAATTTATTTTCTCAGTGTTTGGGAGGCTAGAAGTCCAAGATCAAGGTGCTGTCCAGGTTGGTTCCTGGTGTGGCCTTTCTTACAGGCTTGTAGACATCCACCGTCTTGCCGTGTCCTCACCTGACCTCTTTCTTCTCTGTGCACATGTGAAGAAAGAGAGAGCTCTCTGGTGTCTCTTCCTGTTCTTATAAGGACATGGGTCCTATCAGATTAGGGCCCACCCCTTATGACCTCATTTCACCTTCATTACCTCCCTAAAGGCCCTGTCTCCAAATACAGTCCCATTGGAAGGTTAGGGCTTCAACATATGAATTTCAGGGGGTTGCACTCCTGTCCAGAGCAGCAGGGTTGGGTCACTGACATGAACTTGCCCAGTCATTTGCTGTGTAAGGGACAGAGCTAGGTTTGAACCAAAGTCCGGATCTTAAGCTGACTACTGCTGCTTCCGCTGTGGCCGGTGACCTGCACACGCCCTGGAGCAAGGCCTGGACGCCAGGCTGTCCCGCTCCAGCTCCAGGTGCCTCCTCCACACCTCAGCTGTGCTGCTCAGATCTTCAGCAGCGATGGCAGCGCAAAAGCTCAGCACCAAAGTCAACCGACTTGAGAATGAAAACAAACCTGGGAATTAGGATTTCTCTCCTAACACGGTATGTGTCTTCCCATGAGGAAAGCAAGATTTATATGATGTCAGAACAGACAGAGAAACCACTTATAATGAAATCCCTTCCAGGGCGCCTGGGTGGCTCAGTCGTTAAGCGTCTGCCTTCGGCTCAGGTCATGATCCCAGGGTCCTGGGATCGAGCCCCGCATCGGGCTCCCTGCTCAACGGGAAGCCTGCTTCTCCCTCTCCCACTCCCATCTCCTTGTTTTCCTGCTCTCACTATCTCTCTCTCTGTCAAATAAATAAATAAAATCTTTTAAAAAAATAATGAAATCCCTTCCAGTAGGATTTCCTGATTCATGAATATCGTACAAAAAGAATCATAGACTGATGGCCACAGACACCACCTTCTACAGGACAAATTAACTAACTCTCTGTCTTCATATGAGGATAAAAAATATGGATACTGATAATACCTATTTCTTGGTTGTTGTAAATATTAAGTGCATGGAAGATACTTCAAACAATGCCTAGCATGTGGGACCCACTCAATCAATACGATTGTAATTACAGTCTTTTTTCATCAGACTCCACATAATAAAATTGCTTTATAAAGCTTCACTTGGTCCTTCCACAAGCTGGTCTGACTCAGATGACAGATTTTTTTAGTCCCTACTCTGTTTTAAGGACTGAGCTAGACAGCTTTGTGTACAACTCAAGGACAGGGTCTGTGTCAAAACCTCTGTATCCTGGAGCTCCTTTGTGGTACTTATCCATTGAAAATCCATCTCTGACCTTCAATAATTGGACCACCGTCCAACTAACATCTCTGAGTGGCTGATAAAATATTAATACATATGCCAATGTGTCCATTTTCTCTTATTTATCCTATTTATTAGTGCCTACTGACTGGCTGTGTCTTCATAATTTTGCCTCTGCAAACTTTCCAGTCTTCTCAAGCCATCCTCTCTTTGAAGCCTTTGGTCTACATTTTTTTCTGATTTTGTCATGTGCCTTCTTAATATCCGAGGTGATGTCTGATCTGCCTGCCTCATGTGGAGTCACTGATTTCCCCCGAGGTTCCTTTCCTTTCCACTTGACTGCTAGTTCTTCTTCAGTGAGTTGAATTCAACCCAAGATGGGAATTTCTTTCGCAGTCTGTACTCTTTGGGAGATCATATTGTCTGCTGGGCAACTTAAGAAATAATCTGAAACTGTGCTTTTAATTAAATGAGATTTTTATTGTTCAAGAGATGGTAGAAGAACCCATTTTAACTGTTGTGCGTCTGTTGGACCAGCTTTGAGACCCATGTCAGGAAAGCCACATTTCCTTACCCAGCTGGGCCAAGCAACCTGTAGCTGCTTCTAGAGTGAGCTCTCTACAGTGACTCACCACCCAACTTCCACCACCAAGGCCATGAATTCCCATTCAGGCATACCTGTTGCCTGGCATCCAAGTTCATTCTCTACTCCTATCCATTACTGGCCTTCTGAAAGGAACACTCAACCATATTCATCTTTTCCATCCACATATGTCTTATGCCATCATCTTTGTCAATCTGGAGACTCGGGAAAGCAGAAAAGGGTCAGAGAACGGATAAGTGTGGGCTTGAGGTGTTTTGTTTTTTTAAGTAGGCTCCATGCCCAACATGGGGCTTGAACTCATGACCTTGGGATCAAGAATTGCATGCTCTACCGACTGAACCAACCAGATGCCCCAAGGGTTTGAGTTTGGGCTGGAACTTTCCAGCTGTATGATCTTGTATGAATTGGATAAATCAATTTCTCTGAACTTCAGTCTCATTTCATTTGCAGTGTCATGGGGAAAGGTAATACATGGATGCTGGCTCTTAGGAAACATTCAGGAGTGATAGCTATTATATTTATCAAATATAATTGCTTGGATTTCAGCCAATCTCTGTAATGGGTGTATGTGGTCATATGGGACCAGGAGATTTGAACTTCCTCTCTTCCCTGTAGGGAGAAGTGTACTACGGTCCCTGGGCACTGCTTCCAAATCCTTATCCCACTCAGCCTCCATGGTGTTTGCCTTCCCCATTGTAGTCAAGGCTTTTTCTGCCTCTCCCTCAAATATCAGTTTCAAACCCCCCTTCTCACATGGGTGAGCACCCTGCCAAGTAAGTTCCTCCCTCCCTAACCTCTGCCAGAAGCCTATCATTACTCCATTCTGATCTTTGCTTGGGAAAAACAAGCCTGTGTTTGGATACCATCAGCTTCTCATACTTTTCTTACCCTTCTAAAAAAAACATGCAACTGAACAAAAAAGTAAAGTCCCTGCTCACGGGCATGCGCATGTGCACTTGTGTGCACGCACATACTCTCTACCCCTAAGCATTTTCCTCCTTCCTCTCCTGGCCAAACTTCTCAAGTACACAGTCAGCACATCAACCTCCAGCTCCGTCCCCCCAAACCCCTTGCGCTGCCTGCATTCTCCCTTCCAGTCACACCTTCTGCAGAAAGCCCACTCTTCTGAGTCACAAATGGTTCCATGCTGTCTCATCTTTCACCTCCTCTGAGTCCTGGACTTCTCTGTTGCGCTGTTGACCCGCTATTGACTCCTCTAATATATTCTGCTACTTAGTGGAGATGAGGAAAGCATGGATTTTGGAATCAAATAACTCTCCGTTAAATAACCACTGCTCCATCCTCCCAGAAGTCTTTCCTGCCTCTCCTCCTGTCCCCCAGTTCCACTGTTATCAGTGCTCACAGCCTCTGGGCTTCTCCCGCCATCAGGCAAGTTACCCAACTAAGCCTTGTCCCCTCAGTCTGCAAAGCAGGAAGAATGACACCCGGAACTGGACTGTGGTAATATTTGCCCAGCACCCAGAGCCAGGCCCGTGGCAGGTGCTCACGAATGGTTATTCTCCATCTTCCCCTCTGGCTTACTCACTTTTTCTTCTTTAAGGACTCTTGCCCCTCTTTCCCCACCCTCTCAGCCCTCTCTCTATACTCACTCGTGTAGAGAGCCATGCCCACATGAGGGTGACGCTCAGTGTCCATCTTCAGCCATGAGTTGGGTCCATTCCTGCATTATTTACCTCCTGCCTGTGGTGTATTTTCTTTTTTTTTTTCTTAAAGATTTTATTTATTTATTTGACAGAGAGATAGCGAGAGCAGGAACACAAGCAGGGGGAGTGGGAGAGGGAGAAGCAGGCTTCCCGCCGAGCAGGGAGCCCGATGTGGGACTCGATCCCAGGACCCTGGGATCATGACCTGAGCCGAAGGCAGACGCTTAACGACTGAGCCACCCAGGCGCCCATGTGGTGTATTTTCATCCGGAGGTCAACTCAACCTCCGAGTGACCCAATTTTGAACTCCTCTTATTCACCACCAAATCAGATCCCCCTTCCTGTTTCTCTTTTTCTGTTAACAACACAACCACGTGAGGAGCAATTGGAGGAAATGGGGCTGTTTGTGAACAAGACCGAATTTGAAAGGGGGACACGGTATCAGTCCTGTAGAAGAGATAATAGAACGACTGTCCAGAGGCTGTACAAGAGATCAAACAGAGGCTGATTTGGGCTTGATCTAGGAGAAGCACACAAATGAAAAGAATTATCCACTACAAGGATTGGAGTTGCCCAAGGACATTAGGAAGCAGAGGCTGAATGGCTACAGATCAGGGAACCACAGAATGCCTCCTATGGGGACCACAGTAACATATAGGCTAAGAACAACTGTCACGTAATATTCAAGTGGCTTCTATAGGCATGGCCCTTTTGCGAACCATATAGAGCCGGACTTCTACCTGAAGTATCCATCTTTTATTTAAATGTACACTTTGTCATAACTTTTATGGGTCTTATAAATTACACTTAAGGATGGAATTTGGGAAGAGGACCTGATGCCATTAAAGACGGTCATTTAAACTATAGATCTGGGGGCGCCTGGGTGGCTCAGTGGTTAAGTGTCTGCTTTCTCTCAGGTCATGATATTGAGCCCCACATCGGGCTCCCTGCTCAGCAGGAAGCCTGCTTCTCCTTCTCCCACTCCCCCTGCTTGTGTTCCCTCTCTCACTAGGTCTCTCTCTGTCAAATAAATAAATAAAATCTTTAAAAAAATTTTTTAAAAAATAAACTATAGATCTGATCATGCTTAAACCCTTCAGTGGATTCTCAGTGTTCTTAAGATATAAACTATAATCCCCGTGGCGGCCCTCAAGGCCCTGCCCCGTCTGTCACCAGCGTACTTTGGGCCCCTGTCCATCTCTTGCTGTGGGGTCTCCACACACTTGTCTTTGTACCTCCACCTGTTTAATCCTGCTCATCCTTTGCAGTCCGCTCAAACCTTTCTTCCTCAAGGCCATCTTTCCCAATCTCCCAAGCTCCGGCTCCCTTCTGCAGGGGCCCCTGCACCCTGCACTTCTTCCTCCTTGGCTGCTATTTTCATAATTATAATCAGTCGTGGGATTGAATTGGCTGTGAACGTGAGTTCTGTGGGGGCAGGGCCCTTCTTGCCTCTGTCCACAGCTCTTTCCCTAGCACCTAGTCATGCTTGGCAAGAAAGACGTCTGTTGAGATGAGTAAATGAACGAAAAAATACAAAATTCATAGAGTAGAAGCTGGATATGGCCACTTTCAACTCCAGGATTCTCCATTTCAATGAGTCTCACTTTAGGGATACAGAAACGTAGACTTCATCATTAGTCGTTGCTTCCTTTGCTTTCATCCTTCATCCAATAAGACCTTAAATCCTGTTGACTATGATTGAAAAATGTCTCTTGGATGGCTTCTTCTTCTCCACCCTATGGGAGCTTCCTGTTTCTGCTCTCACCTTCTCCACCTGCCCTGAGGACCACTCTCGATTTGTCTGTTTGACTCCAGCTGGGCTCAGGATCGTCTCCTGTGGAGCCTACTGAAAATATGCCCCCAGAGATCTGATCAGTGGGTCTGGAGTGGGGTTTGGGTATGTGTGCCTTTTGCACAGCTCCCAGCTGAGTCTAATGTGCTCACTGTTGTAAGCAGTGACCTGCTTTTATCATGCCCCTTGACCCTGCCTAAACACATGCCAGGATTCCCTGTTGCTGTCTCCAGCACTGACTTTTATACTTTTCAGTCGAGTGGGACTCTAGGGTCTGGATCTTTTACCCAAAGTAGTCTTCTGAAATGTCTCATTTTATCTTTAAAAAAGCCAAGCCATTTTTTTCTATTGTAGTCTATAATATATCTGAACACATTCTCCCCCTGCCCCGTCCAGCCCAACAAGAAAAATCTTTGCCCAGTGGACCTCTAGAGATGCCAGTGTTCATCTTGGGGCTTCTCCTTCCCTACCCCGTCCTGCCCTCTGCTGTGAGCTCCCAGGGTGTGTGAACTCTAGCCTGAGAAGACCGATCTCCCAGAAATGTCCCAGCACACAGTGCTAGAGTGGACATGGGTCTGGCCATGGAAGCAGGATCCCACAGCCTAGCCCTGGCTCAGCCACTCACTCTGCAACACGAGAACATACATTTTTATAACACATATAACTTTTAGAAACATTTCCACATTTACTGGTTGTGTCCGTTGGAGCATAATGTTGGGATGGTGAGCACTGTGAAGGCTTCGTTCAGAGCCCGTGTAGCCTCTGGTAATTATACCCGCTCTCACTCCACAGTCATACACTCGGGGGTTGCTATGGGCAAGAAGGAACCTGCATCATAGGGATATTCAGACAGAGAATTGACCACTAAAATCCTTTCTCTCTGAACCCTTCCAGCCTGAGTTTCTCTTCTGTGGTTTCTCTCAACTCTGGCAAAAGCCCTGTGAAGTGGACAGCTGAGACATCTCCCCATTGGACAGATGCAAAAACTTGAGTCTCAGAGAGATGTCTCTGCTGTTCCCTCTCCCGGAAAGAGACCAGCTCAGCATCACCCCGCTGTGTAAACATCCCTGCCACATCCCCCTTCTACCTCCTTTCTGACTTGGGGTGACCACCACCCTCCTCAGTCTTGGCCTTTAGAAGATTTTATTGCACTAACTGAAATACCCCTTCTATGTATCTGTGAGTCCCGTGGTCTGAGACAGTCTTGTCTTCTCATGCCCAGTGTCTCACACATAGCAAATGTTCAATAAGAAGAGCCCACTGAGTGCTCGCCGGGAGTCAGGGAGTCTACATCTGTACACGGGGTCCTCTAATGCTCGCACGACCATGAGCTGGATGCATTTTGGCCTTCCTGTACGTAAAATATGCCGTTTGTTTCATTGGGGGAAAATTCCATCCAAAACTGCTGCCTATAGCTATGAGTTAATAGTGTCTGTCTGTACCATGTGTAGCTAGGGCATGTATGTGAATTATAAAAATATGACTATCATTTTGTATTAAAAGTTTATGACAGGGGCAGCTGGGTGGCTCATTCAGTTAAGCGTCTGCCTTCGGCTCAGATCATGATCTCAGGGTCTTGGGATTGAGCCCCGCGTTGGGCTCCCTGCTCAACAGGGAGCCTGCTTCTCTCTCTCTTCTTCTGCTGCTCCCCCTGCTTGTGACTCTCTCTGTCAAATAAATAAATAAAATCTTTAAAAAAAAAAAGTTTATGGCAAAATCTAGTTCTGCAGTAGGCCATTAAGTATGTTCCCTGTGAAGGAATGTGGCTCATGTCAGTGTGTGAATGCCTAGCCAATTTTAGATATATTTGTGATACTTATCTTTTTTGAGCACTGCCATCTCACCTCCCAAGGGAATTCACTAAGAATGTTTATTGTGACTTTGCCCTCTGTTGGATTTTAAAGTTAGTTCCTGTAATTTACTTTCACTAGATAACTAAGAGTTTGTTGTACATATTTTTAAAGTATCCCCATTTTACAGATGAAGAAACTGAGGCTCAGAAAGGTCCATCTATTTACGCAGCCCTGCCCACCTCCAAACCTCAGTTTTTCACTGAATGCTGGAGGGTCATCCCCAAGTCAGTTATACGAAGGACTTGCTTGATAAGCTACAAGGATATACTAGGTCCAGATTTCAAGGTGGGGACAGAGAGGGTGTGGGGAAGCAGGGGAGGGAAAGGGGACACCCTCCGTCAGTGAGTGATATGGCCAGGCAGCTGGCATGAAGTTTTATCTCTTACCCTTTCCACTCCTCCTGCCGTAGCCCTCACAGTTCTGGTGTTTCGGATTCAAGAAGCGCTCATCCTCCCAGAACTAAGAAAGAGGACCCAGGCAGGGCTTGTCCTCCATCTAAAATTCCATCTGGGGAATCCCAGCGTCTCCCCAAGTGAGGGCGGAGGCACAGAGCCGGCTGGGCATGATTCTTCTCCCGGGGAACAGCTGTCAGGCCTTGGCAGGGGCAGAATGTGGCACCACATTGCAGTCATTCCAGCTCCGGGGGATTTAGCGACAGCATGTCCTGCAGGAGGCAAGCTCAGGGGCTTTTTATAGCCATCTAAGAACCTCGGGGAAAACTGATCTCTTGGGAGAGAGAAGTGGGGCACGTGTCTTTTCCAGGCACCATTCCCTCAAGCGTGTAGTCCCAGCTGCCCGCAGTTCAAATCAGGCTTTGCGTCACGGCTAAGTGGGCAGTGTGGAGCCGTGGAAGCATATCTGCTCTGTGGGGGACAGGGATCCCAACCAAACCCAGTTCCTAGAACCCCCTCCGTAGCCTTCAGTTCCTTCACCTGTCTGGTCGAAGTATTATAAGGCAGGGATCTGCACACCTCGGCCTGCGGACTCTGCGGCCGCCACCAGCTTTTGTAAATAAAGTTTTTTTGGAACACAGACACACCCATTCCTTATGTATTGTCTGTGGCTTTCTCACTGCCAGAGCAGAGTTGAGTAGTTGTAACAGAGGCCATAGGTGGTTGGCAAAGTCTAAAATACGTACTATTTGGTCCTTTATAGAAAAAGTGTGCCAACCCTTGGATTAGACTATAGAGAGTTTGGGACTATCTACCTAGAGCACTGTGGGAAGAAGGATTCTGAGAGTGTCCAGACTAAGAAAGGTAGCTCTGTCCTTTAGACCATACAAGAGTATGTATTCACGAGTAGTATTGGAAGGACCCCAGAATGCCATTCACTCATGTTTTTCAAACTACTTTTAGTCCCAGAACCCTTTTGCAAACAAAATCTTAAGCAATAGAGCTGCTCAGAGTGAAGTGGGAATGAGAACACGGTACAGTCCATTCCATCCCTCCTATGCCCAAGGCAGCCCCTAAGGAAGCTACACAGTTCCCATAACCCCATTAGAAGAGCATTTGAAAACCACCTAGCTAATCCTATGACTCTTGTTTTACAACTGGGGAAACTGAGGTTCAAGGGGCAGCGTCTTTCTAGGGCCATACGATGGACTCCCAGTTGGCTTTCCATGGAGCTACTGACATGGTCGTGAGGTATCTGCAGAGCTTAGACATAATCTCTGCTGGAGAGAAGACGTCCATTGGCTTCGGGGGCCTCAGAACTGCCATAAGTACATGGGTGACTATGACATGCCCACGCTGACCCCGCAGCCCCCAGGGTTGGCCGAGATACCTGCCGATACCCGCCATGCTTACAGTAGTTAAGCAAGGCTTGGGAGCTGTTCTTTTTTTCCTGAGAACAACAGAGACAAAAAAATAAAATGAAAATTGAATTGGACCATATTTAAAAAAAAATTTAATTGATACCGAGACACATTTTCAAAAAAATAGAACATGTCTCACAACTGATCTATCAATTAGATCATTTTTCTGTTTTTCCCCCCAAAAGCTGTTATTAGGCAGATAAGACATCTTTAAATCAATGCCATCTTAGAATGGAGAAATTATGATAATTTATGCTGCAGCTTTCTTTTGAAGATGGAATCAGATTTATTCATTTGTAGAATAAATATTTATTCTTCCTGCCCATTCTTGTTGAAGGGTTTGCTGAGAGCAGATGCAGCTGATATGAAACCATGGGCGATTTTTTTTTAGCTCCACTTGAACCCAGAAGAAAACTGATCTAGGAGCGTGCTGGGCAGCCAAAGAGACCGATCGTGTTTCCTCACAGCCAGCCGGCAACCAGGTGCAGCTCTGAGGGGTGACGGGGGGGAAGCTCAGCGTCCCTGCACCCGAGTCTCCTAGCGAGGCACCCATGCCTGTGACATGAGGTCATATCTGCTCTGTGTCCCTCAGAGACTACATTAAAAGGACCAGAGGGTTCAAGGGACATTTTCTAGCCAGGAACCTCAGAAATACCGGGGAGGCAGCATCTAGGTAGAGAAAACGCCAGAGTGAAAAGAAGAAAGTCCCAGAAGTGTGCTCAGTGTGCAATGGGGTGGGCGTGCCTACAGCCCAGAGAAGCAGGTAGAGGTCGTCCTTCGATAGAGTAAGGCTTTCTCCTCCAGGTCCCCAGCGGGGCGTGTCCCAGTCCCTGAGAAGCTGGTTGCTGGGATTTGTAACTAATAATAGAGGCAGCATGATGCGGGAGCTCCGTGCGCTGGTCAGGTTGCCCCAGGTTTGAATCCTAGCTCTACTCATCCACTTAATCCCCCAAGTCTCAGTTTCTTCAACTAAAAACAGAGATCACAATCTCCTGTCTCCCTACAGGGATCATTGGATTCATGCAAGGAAAGCAGTCAGCACATAGGAAGCATTCAGTTAAAAAAAACAAAAACCCTAATACTTAAAATACAGGTTTGTAAATGATCGCCTCTCTTAGTGAATTAGAATGGAATCCAAGTTCCCTTTGTGCTGCTTTCCCTCTGGCTTCTGGCTTCTGGCCTGCCCATCGTGGGAAGGGATGGAATGACAGAAGAATTGGTGATAAGCCACAGGGAGCGCGTATAAAGGTCTTTCGTCATCCATGTCACAGAGAAAACTGGTGTCGGGGCCCTGGGGAGCTATCGACTGGCCAGGTGTGAACAGGAGGGGGTTCTCGTAAGTGTTGCCATTGGGGGAAATTGTTAGAGCAGTGAGCTCGTGTGACAGTGGGAAGGGAGAGACTGGAAGGAGGTGACCAGTTAGGAGGTGCACGCGAGCAGCAGACTGGATAACATTAACTCACCTCCGTGTTTCAATTAAGAACAGAGAAACAAAACTTCAGAGTCTATCCATTTTCAGATAGAGTTAATTGTTGGTTTAATGTGGAAGCAGAGGAGACGTTTATCTGGAGCTCTCCGCAATTCAAGACCCCCATCCCCAGGACCTTCTGCCATCACTTTCTTGGAGCCTCGCCCCAGCCCCTGGGGCAGGAATCAGCCCGAGGGTCTCACAGAGCCTGCCCCAGGATGGCTGGGCTCCCTGTGGACTGGAGTCCTGGGCACCTGGCCGGCACCCAATCCAGAGTTGGCAATGGGAGATTTCTGCAGGCAGGGGAGGGAAAGAAGGGAGGGAGGGAGGGAGAAGGGGCTTCCCACCTGGGCCGTAGTCAAGGAGGGCATTGTGGGCCTGACCTTTAGCCCCCCACCCAGAATGACTAGGCTGACCTCCCTTTCTCACCAGAATCTCTGAGGGGAGTACTCTCATAATCTTTGTGTCACAAGATGACAAAACTAAGGTGACATCACCTACATGGGGTCTCTAGGCTAGGGAAGGCAAATCCCAGGTTTGACTCTGGGTGTTTCTCACCCCACTTGCCCAGTGTCTCACTTCCCCACTATACTGACTCTCTCCCCACCTCCCTGCCAAAGGGCTGTCCCACTGGGGCTCAGCCCCTCTTGGAAGAGATATCTGCCTCTCTTCTTAGTTCAGATTTCTGTAAGTTAGTGTGGTCTTGAGCTACCACCCACTGATCCAGGCCTACCCTCGAGTGCCCCAGTACCCCAGGGGACAAAGTTGCTCCCCCCTTCCTCCCCCCCCACCCCCGCTATGAGCTCTTCTTCTCTTGGAGACAGTTGTCCTAGGTAGGATTTACAGCCTTCTGCCTAGTCTGTGGTCCTTCTCTGAGTTCTAGGTTGTCAGTTAATCTGTCCCCAGTGCACCTGCTGTGTACCCATTACTGTGCTGGGCACTGGGCAACAGGGGCAGACACTAAATCAGGCACCATCTCTACCCTCATGGTTCACAGTTTAATGAAGAAGGATATTGAACAAGTGATCTGCTCTGGAGGGTGTAACAGGATGACCTCACCTGTCCAGGAAAGCAGGACAGCCCTCCTGGAGGAAGTGGCATCTCAACAAACCCTCAAAGGATGAGTGGGCACTATCTGGGGAGTATGAGAGATTTTAAATAACAATGAGTCAACTTGGTATGCATCAGGAATTGTTCTAAGACTGTACAATACTCCACTGGGTCCACACAACAACCTGTAAGGGGTGGGTATTACCATTATCCCCATTTTGCAGATGAGGATACACAGAGAAGTTAGGTAACTTGCCCAAGGTCACACAGTCAGTATTTGGCAGCAGAGAACAAGCCATGCAGAGGAAATACCATGAACAAAGAGCACTCGGTGTGTGTGCGGGGGAGGGGGGCATCTCAGATAGTGAAAATAGGTAAGAAATAATAAAAAGCAACTTAAGAAAAAAAAAAAAAACATTGAACATAACAAAGATAAATACACAGTATGTTCCTAATAGTGCAACCTGAGGCATCTACTGATGATTTTCTGGTTCTTTTATCACACTGAGGTTTCTGTGGGCTCACTGTCAACCTAATCCTTTGCCTTCTGAATGGGAATGCTGTTCTTCAGTCTCCTCTCTTGAATCCTACAGAGGTTCTGTTGCTCGTTTGGGGAGAAGGAAGAACAGGTAGCATATATACTAATAATCACAATTTACTGATTTATAAAACTTCAGTGCTCTCACTTTTCCCAGACTTTGTGAGATTTGAGTCTCACGAGAGGCCTGAGAGGTAGGCAGGACAGCCGTCATCACTCCACCTTAACGTTACAGAAATTGAGGCTCAGAGACACGGAGCAACTAGTCCAAGGTCACACAGCCAGTAAGTGTGGAGCTGGGGCTTGAGCCCTGAGCTTTTGGTTCTAGATCCTGTGTTTTTTCCTCTACACCAAAACACAGTGGAGAGTGGGAAGCTGGAACGTTTCAAACCTGGCACTTGGGACCTCCAGAAAGTTCGTTAGCCTCTCTAGGCCTCAGTTTCCTGTCAGTAGAACCGGGATAAGAAGAGCTCCTACAGGGCTCCTGCAAAGATTAAATGAAGTAATAGGCACAGAGTGGTGGCCACAGAGAATATTCCAGTAATGGAATAACATACAGTACTATGAATGAACACAATGCCAGACAACAATATGGGTAGATCTTAGCAGGATAATAGTAAAGAAAAAGTCACAAAGGATTACCTACAGCATTATATACCCTTTTAATAAAGTTAGAAACAACTACAGATTTTTTAAAAGTTTCTGTGGCTATGTGTAGTTGCAATAGCACTATATATAAGGGAAAGCAAGGATGTGACAAATACAGCATTCAGGATGGCCGTGAGGCTAGGTGTCGGAGGCAAGAAGCCTGGGATCGTAGTTAGAGGTAAGATATCGTCTGAACCCCGGCTTTTGCTTTGAATGGTAGATTTGTGGGTCCTTACTACATTAGCAAAAATAACTGATTCTATAAATAACTAAGTAAATAAAAGTGGAGCATGCTTGAACCAGTGAAGACAGTGTCTCATGAAGCAAGGGTCAGGATTACCTCAATTCTTATCCACCTGAAGTTCTATTTATTTATTTTTTAAAGATTTTATTTATTTTAGAGGGGCAGGGGAGCATGCGTGAATGGGGGAAGAGACAGAGGGAGAGAATCTTCAAGCAGACTCCCTACCGAGCCTGAAGCCTAGAGCCTGATGGTGAGCTCGATTCAGGGCTTGATCCCACAACCCATGAGATCATGCCCCGAGCAGAAACCGAGGGTCGGATGCCTGACTGAGCCACCCAGGCACCCCCTGAAGTTCTATTTATAAAAAGAAATAAAAGTGTCAGGCACGATGCCCAGCTTGTGGGAAGCAGTCAATAAATGCTCACTGTCATGCTTGGATATCTTTATTATTATCTGCATTTTCTGCCCACCCCTAGCCAGATGTCCTCAGTGTCTGCCCTAGGCTAACTGGTGGGATGGGTCCTCAAACTCAAACTTCTCAGAAGCAGAAAGCCCCGTCCCATCTAGGCCTCAGGCCAGGTACCCCATCCTGTGAATGGACATCAGTGGGAAAAGTCCTGAGGGGCTCACTGCTGGTTCCAGCAAGCTTTGGGGGTACAGCACCCCCACCCCCGTTAGAAGAAGAAGGCCAGAAGCTATTACAATGCAGCAATTGGAAGCTTAGGCTCTAGAGTTAGGTCTGGGTTTGGATCTGCGTTCTGCTGGTGTGTGCCTTTAGGCAAACGACCCAGCATCCCTGAGCCTCACTTGGTTCATGTGTGAAAACAGTATCTACTTCACAGGGTCATTATGAGAATTAAGCGAGGTCATCTAGACAAAATGCTTAGCACAACATCTGGAACATCACTTAAGAGCTTAAAAATACTACCTGCTTTTATCATTGGGTATCCCAGGCCACTCCCAGGATGGCTTCTGCTCCCCTCTGATGAAGGAGATGGTGCAGACTGCCTCGGACGGCAGCCGCTGCCATCTTGTGCGGGGCGGGGGGGGGGGGGTAAGCATGTGTGGGTCACAGTTTTCCACTTCCTCCTGAACCCTTTCCTTTGTGAGCTAAACAGGGAGGAATCTGCAGACAAAGGAACAATTCTGGGAGAGCCCAGTCCCACAGCCAAAAGCTATTTCCTCGGAAGTCAGTGGCTTGCCCCACCCCCTCCTGTCTGGAAATGGCTTCCCTGGTGGCCCAGGGCTGGGACACCAGGTGCCCAGAGCGAGAGCTGTGCTGGTGGATGGCGGGGCCTGGGCAGAGCTGCTGCTAGAAAGGCCATTTAAGATGGGGGGCTTCCCTGAGCCTGTCACCCTGGCCTGACTCCTACCAAGAGAGTCCCATAAAAGGCCCCCATGACCTGCTTCCCAGCTGACTGTGACCTCCCTGTCTTCCTGAAATAACAGATCAGAGAAGCGTGCTACCCTAACATCCTTAATAATGATCCACGGTTTACAAACCCTTCCCCTCCTCACATGAACCGACACATGGGCCTCCTGAGCCCCTCCTCACAGAAGCAGAAGGGGACGCTCGGAGGCGTTGAACGCCTTAACCCAGATTCCACACTAGCGGATGGGAGGCACGGCCCCAAACCAGTCCTCTCAGACCAAACCCCGAGGCCTCCCCCTCCTCCTTTCCACCTCCCTCCCTTAGGAGTCTGTGCTTAGGGCCTGCAGAGTCAAACCTGCACTGCTCTCTTCAGCATAAAGGATGTTGAGTTTCCTGCACCAGCTGTAATGAACACACACCAAAGCCTTCCAAGGTGACCTCCCCCGGCCCTCCCTCACACACGGGCTATATTTAACTCCTGGAAAGCGGTCACACCAAGGCCCTGGCTTTGCAGCTGGGCTTCTCTGCTGCTCCTTTTTCATTCTTTTCCTGCCCACATGAGCCGTGGTCTTCCCCAAACACTCTGGGACAACAGGAAGTGTTTGTTTTAGTGACCAACAATGCTGGTCTCCCCAGCACGGTTCCCTCTGCCATTGTGCCCACTGTTTGGCCTTCACTTGGGCTCCAAGAGAAGTGCTTAAGAATTCGGGGGAAGTGAGATGTCCACGTGGCCCCCAGTAGGTAGATTTGCTGCAACTTGGAAGAGACTGTGAGCAAGGGAAGGAGAGATGTCTGTACCCACAAAGTGAAGGGGCAGGTCTGCAGGCCTTCTGTGCGGCCTTAACCCAGAGCTGGGTAGCTAGGAGTAGTGCCGTGAGGGACCCCTGGGGCGGGCACCCCTGAAGAGCTCCTCCCTGTTCTTCCCGTTCTGCAATCTGCAGTTCCCACCCCTGTAAAATGGGGCTGGCGCACTTTGTCATAAGTATTAAATTGTGTAGGGGCACCTGGGTGGCTCAGTTGATTAAGCGTCTGCCTTCAGCTCAGGTCATGATCCCAGGGTCCTAGGATCGAGCCCCCTACGTCGGGCTCCCTGCTCAGCAGAGAGCCTGCTTCTCCCTCTGCCTCTCCCTCTGCTGCTCCCCCTCCTTGTGCTCTCTCTCTGTGTCAAATAAATAAAATCTTTTAAAAAAAGAATTCAATTGTGTAAATAATACATGTAAATCTCTTAAAGCAGAGGGTGACACAGAAAAACAATGTAAGAGTAATATAAACAGCCAACATTTATTGAGACCCTACTATGTGCCAGGCACTGTTTTTCATGCATTAGGGCTCATTCCCACTGATGAGGTACATAGGCTCATAGGTCACTAGTGACGTACATGAGGCACGGGGTGGTAATGTGAGTGTCCCAAAGGTGCACAGCTAGGCAATGGGGGGTCGTGGAGGAGACAGGACTTGAACTCAAGTAGTTTGGGTGGCTTAATATATGTTAGTCTTATTATTTCCCAATTTCTATGTTAGGATTAAAACCCACCAACTACAAAATGTGCATCACTGAATTTGTTGGCAGCCGTATTCACACGAGGGATACAAGCTCAACCAAATAGGGCTTGGGGACCTTAGCCAAGTCGGAAATTGGACTTCTGCTTCCTTCTGTTCCCCTGGACTATTGTTACTTTTTTTCTTTCCTTTTTTTAAGCATCTTTTTACAATGCTGATCCACTATTGTAGACATGGTTTTTAAATCACATTAACTAGCTGCTAGACTATCAACTCTTAAGTTTGCCTCAAGAATTCATTCATTCCACAAATAACTTAAGCATGTACGCTGTGTCAGGTACTAACAAAAGCTGGTGCTATTCCTGCCCTGGAGTTCAGGCTCAAGTGGGGGAAGTTGATCTTAATTGAAGAAATGCATCGTTAAATGTAACATTTCACCAGGGCACATACCACAGGGAGAGTGATGTGTAAAATAGGGGGACAGATGTGATGGAGAAGACAGGGGAAACTTCCCTGAGGCAGTCTGAGTGAGCAGAGAGCTGAAGAGGGCATCACTGGTTGGCAGGAGAAGGGAGTTCTGACAAGCAGAAGGAACAGCATATGCAAAGGCCCTGGGTTAAGAGGCTGAAGAAAGGAGCATGAAGGCAGCCTGGCAGGAAGTCTCTCTGGAAGGGTCTGCAGAGTTGGAGGGCCACAGGAAAGGGTTCCTCTTCCTTCCCTACCCGCCCCCCCACCCAAACATTGAGGTCAACCTGCTAAGTGGACTGCTTTCCTTTCCAGGATGCCTTGCCTC
Source organism: Neomonachus schauinslandi (assembly GCF_002201575.2). Lineage (NCBI taxonomy): Eukaryota > Metazoa > Chordata > Mammalia > Carnivora > Phocidae > Neomonachus > Neomonachus schauinslandi. The sequence continues at coordinate 110,120,444 of NC_058409.1, read as the reverse complement.
TCCACCCTCCCAATGGGGTCATACCTCATTAATGTGCTAGCTTGTTAAAGCACAGGATACAGAAAGTCATCTCTCAAATCATGATCAGAAATTTTTAAAGTAACACATTGGCACTTTTTCCAGCTCAGGAGCCTTTATGGGCTGGAAATTGGGTTATTTTGCTGTTTGGAAAATGAGAAAGAAAATTTGAGTAAACAAACAAACAAAACATGTAAGCCCTTTGTAAGCACCACATACTGACAACTTTCCTTTTTTCCATTCTTGAATCATGCTTGTTGCATATTCTCTGACTTTGAAAACAAAGAAGGATGAGTTATCTTTGTTCTAAAAGGCTTGTCAAATAAGGAGATGGGGGAAAGAGAAATTGTATTTCCTCCCACTGCTTTGCATTTAATGACATTGTAACTTGCAAGCTATTTCCAAGCATTTTCGTAAATTCCAAAGTCTGGAAGTTGCCCAGGAATGAGATCACAAGTCAGGGCGCCCACTAGGCTGACCAGGTAGGTGCCAAAACAGGGGTTATTATTCCTGTGGTTTGCAGAAGGTTAATTATTCACTTCTCTTTTGTTATGGAAATTAGACTCTCTACCTTTGAGATCTCTAAATAAATCCAGCTAGAACCCATACCGGCTATGATAAAGAACTTTGGCTTGAAAGCTTCATTCATGCTGCATGGGGGTATGCAGTCCTGGGAGCAAGTAATAGTGCTTTTTGCCTGTGGCTTATTTTCTGCTCGGTGCCATCTCATTTTGATTTAAATTAAGTGGGGAGGGTGGAGGAGCAGAGAGAAAACTGATCTTCGTCTTCGTTGGGTATTCACCAGTAACAAGTAAGCAGTTAGTGGTCTAATCTTAAATATATTTTAAAATAGGTTTCTAATTTTATTTGGCAAACTTTTTGCATCCCAAAGAACAATTATCACCCATCTTGGGTTTCCGAGCCTGTCTGTCCCACTTAGGGAAAGATTGAAGTTTCATAAACAGTGATTAAACCATTTCTTCCTGTGTTTTTTTTTTTTTTCCTCCCTGGAATTCACTGTACCTCCCTAAGGCTCAGCTAAACCAAACAAGATCAATGAAATGTATTCGTGGTTCTAAATAAACTTTAGACATAAAAGATAATGCTGTCCCGATGCCCCAGTCTGTCCTCAGAAAGCAGACAGGACCTGGACCAGGAGTGAAGGTGGGAGGGGGCGGGTTAGGAATTGGTGAAGGAAATCCTTCCCGACTGGGGACAGCAGGGACAGGTTTCCCCTCCAACTGAAAGATGTCCCCTCATGTGGTATGGGGGGGTCCTTGGGATATGAGCCCCCTGAGGAAAGGGGCTACACCACCTTCTACTGCCATAGCTACCCTAAGCTCAGTGTCAGGCCCAGATCTATGAACTGTCAATGTGGTGAGGCTTGCAGAGTCCCCGTGGCCCCAGACACCCCTTCCCTGCCCTCCCTTGTGCCCCAGCACCTGAAACTCTCTGGAGGTCACATGTGAATGGCGAGGCACCTGTCCAGTGCACTGAGCCCCCTCTGCGTGGCTTCCTTTCATCTTTACAATCACCGTGTGAAGCAGTTACTGTGATTACCCCCACGGTCCAGAAGCTTGGACGAGTTAGGAAGTTTCGCCAGGGCCACAGCTGGAAACCGGCCGAGCGAGGAGGGGCCAGATGGTGCACAGCCTGTTCTCTTGGCCACTCTTTGATGACTCTGCTAAGTAGCAAGCTTTGTGTGAATTTAATGCTAGGGACTTGGATTTTCAACTGGTTGTGTGACTATAGCTAAGTCAGAGGAGCTCTTGGACCTCTACTTCTCACGTCTTTAAAATGAGAAGGTTGGACTAGGTCATCAAAATACCATGTTCACTAAATAAATGCTTATCGGACAGTTACAATGACTGAGACATGGTCCCTGTCCTCATGGAGCTTGTTGCGAAACTACGGCAGATCTGTCGCCAAACAGTACCTGAGCGGTGCTCGGGAGTCGGCGCAGTTCCGAGGAGGATCAGGAGATAGCAGCCCTCACGGTACTACGGCCCTGACTGAGTGAGCGCAGGCTCCAGGCCCCGAGGACCGAGTGCTTCGCAGACATGGCTGCCTCGCTCTGCCTCGTCGGGGCTGGCCTCCCCTCGCTCTCACGTGACAGACCAGAAAGCCAGGGCGCAGAGCTCTCCAGCATGCCATCTTGCTACAGCTCAGAAGGCTCGAGAACTGCAGTGTGACGGGTCTGACCCCAAGGACCCAAGCACTGTGCTCTTCTCAGCAAGCTTCCAGGCTCCGGCTATTTATAATCTGTGGGAGCTCTTATTCCCACCTGGACTTGCAGTTCTTTCAAAGGTGAGGTCTAATGATAACTTGTGAGCAAACGAGAAAGGTCTTCCCACATTCCTTATGTTCACAGACGTGCCTTGTAGTATGGGTTTTCTGGCGGAGTAGCTTTCAAAGGTTGAACCTTGGAATCACCTGGAGTACTTACTAAAATGCAGCTTCTGGGGCGCCTGGGTGGCTCAGTCGGTTAAGCGTCTGCCTTCGGCTCAGGTCATGATCTCAGGGTCCTGGGATCGAGCCCCACATCAGGTTCCCTGCTTCTCCCTCTGCCTGCCACTCCCTCTGCTTGTGCTCGCTCTCTCTCTCTCTGGCAAATAAATAAAATCTTTTAAATAAAAAAAATAAAAAATAAAATGCAGTTTCTTGGGTCTCAGTAGAGGGTCTATGGAATCAGAAGGCCCGGGTAGGAGGTCCAGGAATCAGCCTTTCCAACAACCCCCACTGGGAGAATCTTATTCTTGCTAAAATTTGAGGCTGCTGTCCTGGCGGTCTGTCTGAGGCCTGGCAGAACCACCTCGCCATATGCACTATACACATAGGATTTCTCTCCAAATTAAATTCTGCGATCGTTTAAAACCCTGTGGTTTCAGTTCTCTGGCATTAAAGACGAAGCTGCCACGGAAGGCATTGCCACATTCATTGCCCCTGAAAGCCAGCTTTTGGGGGGAGACCTCAAAGGTACTGCCTTTGAAGAGCCGAGCACCGGCTGAAAGCCTTCTTGTACCGTGAGGTATAAGGGGCCCTCTGGGATGAGATCCTGCTGTTAAGTCAGGTAGATGCTCTGAGCCGCTTGTTTTCCTTCTCTGGATCTTTACCGTTAGGGCTCTGAAGTTCACAAACAGTCCCAGTGCAGAGAGACCCACTGAGCAAGAATTTTAGCCCCCCAATAAGAGCCTTCCACCCATCTGGTGCGGGGACCCCAGGTCAGGAGCCCTGATGAAGTCATGGCCCAGAGCCCCCAGCAGGAGGGTTTTGAGGGGCTACTTGCCTCCTCCCTGCCCCAGCCTGGCCTCCAGTGCTCTGAAACCATGTTTTCTGATGGAAGATTCTGGCACAGGGTGTACACTGTGAAGTCAGACCTGGGCTCAAGGCCTGGCCTTACCATTTACCAGCTGGGTGGCGTCACTTTTCTGAGCCTCCATTCCCTCCCTCATGGGACACAGAGCTCAACACTACATCCCTCCTGTGCAGTTTATGAGCCTGAAATGAGAGGGTGCACCCTAATTGCCCAGCACACAGTCACTGCTCCGCCCTGGGGAAGGGTTCTCGCCCATTTGCTGAGAAGTCCCCTGTGGCTCACGCTCCCTTCGCTAACCAACTTTGGAAATGCTGTGGGACTCCCCCTTGGCCACCTGCTGACTACCGGGTCCTTCCAGGCCAGAGATGCTGCCACGGACATCTGCTTCTCCCAGGTTCACTCAGTCCCCTCTTTCTTCTTTGCTCTGTTTCGACTTTTGTGATCACATCTCCATTCAACAAAAACACTTAGAAGTCAGGGTCCCATGTTAGGAATCCCGTTAACAATCAGGGAAAAAATAAAGAGTTGTTAACAAAGCTTGGGTGTTAAGACTCCCATCTGTCAATGCGGAGAACTCACTCAGAACCTAACTGTTCTTACTTTAGAAACAATTGCAACAAACCTCAAATTAGAAGCAGGAGAGCTTTTAGAAGCAGGAATGCTGCCGGCATAAGCACTGACTGATAACAGCAAGAATAAATCTTTGGGACCTCAGAGCAAAATGAGAGACAGACAGGGTGGGAGGGAGGTGGGGAGAGAAGGAAGGAGGAATGGACACAGGGACAAGACCTAGCAATCCCAGGTCATTCATTGAAGGACGGCGATTCTCCGAAAGGTGTGGTTGGGGATGCTTTCTGGGAGTCCACAAGGTCAAAACTATTATATAGTACTCAGACCCAATATGCCTTCTTTCACTCCCATTCTTTCAATGTTTACAGTGGAGTTTTCCAGAGGTTATGTCGCATGATGACACAGTAGCTCTGAAGGCCAATGGGATATGTGCCTGTGTGTTCTTGTGGTTTAAAATTTTCTCAGCTTTAATTGTTAATATTGATAACTATGATCCCCATAAATTGATAACTACTGTTCCCCAATTGATAACTACTATTGTCAATATTGATAACTATGATCCCCATAAAACAAAAGTTATGTGGAGTCCTTGATAATTTTCTAATGTGCAAAGGAATCCCAAAGCCAAAAAGTTTCAGAGGGATAAAAGTCACTGTACCCCATAGCCTTGACATTCCCACATGATACCAGAGCAATGTCATGAATTTTCAAATAGGAACCATGGCTGCAGGCCACAAGAAAGCTCCCATGGTCACCTGCGGTGCCTTCCCAGTAGCATTTACCATGGCCTCCCTCGTGAGTTATTACGCGTCTGTGTGTGTGTGGTATGTGTGAGAGAGAGAGACAGAGAGACAGAGACAGAGAGGGAGGGAGCATACCCACTGAAACAATATCTTATTCATTTTCTAATCCCCTGAGTGGTACATAATTAGGGCTCAGTCAATATCTTAGAACTGAGTTACTGACTTTCAGTGTATCCGGTGAGGGTGCCGGAGAGGTTTGTGATTCCATTTATAAAGATTTCTTTTGCAACAGCTAAAATTTACCTAAGATGCTTTTATGATTTTAAGTGGTTTCCTACTTCAAGGAGGGAAATCTACCCACCCAGAAGCCTTGCTCAGGTGGCATTGCCGGGGCTGGGGCTGTGGAGGCAGCAGGGCCTCCAGGTCCCTTGCACTTGGGCTGTGAGGTGAGTCGCGCCCCCTGGCATTGTGTGACTCAACAGCTCTAGGAATCACACAAACGTGGAATTAGCCTGGCTCCACCTCTTTCACGCTGTGCAAACATCCCACAGCCTCCCTCGGCCTCAGTCCTCTTCTGGAACACAGGTATCCCAGCAGGACCTGCTCACAGATGAGGCGGGGCATACACAGCCCCTATCTCAGTGCCCAGCAGCAGAGAGAGCTCATGAGGTGGTAGCTGACGGGATCAGCCTTTAGCTCATTTCCAACAGATTTCAGGTGATGATGGAATGCCACAGAGAGACGGCCACATCACATTTTTTCCAACAAGTGCCACTATCTGTACATACGATTCTATTTTTTTAAAAGTCCTGGCGTGGTCATCTGCTCATGCCCTTTCTCATCAAATACATATGGAGCACCAGCACTGAGCAGGCCCCAGACTAGATGCGAAGGAAGTTGAGATTCCAAGGGCAGTCTACCCTGTCTAGAGCCTCACAGCCTGCTGTGGGAGCAGACACTCCTGGAGACTCGCACAGCACAGATCAGCAAGGTAAATACAATGACAGCCGCAACAGCTGACTTGGGGTGAGCGTTAACTCTGTTTGGGGAAAGGCACTTCTCATGCATGACCTAATTAATCTTCACAGCAACCCTCTAAGGCAGGTGTTATTATGACCCCCTGTATAGAGGTGGAAACTGAGTCATAGGCTAAGTAACTTTCAAAGGTCCCACAATTAATGAATGGAGCGTGAACGTGAACCTAGGCAGTCTGGCTCCAGGGCTGGTTCTCTTATGCACAATGTTACAGCCCCTCTACCACACACAGACCTTGTAACTGTAAGTCGGAGTCTGGTTGTTTCCTTAGGAGGGCCCAGGGTGGAGAGAAGCACATGGGGCTGGGAGTCCAGAGACTATAAGCCAAAGGCCTGGCTCTTCTGTGGCCTCTGTGTGATTGCAAGCAAGACACTTCTCTTCTCTGAGCCTTGGTTTCTTCCTCTAAAAAATAGGTGTGAACATAGGACCTATCTCAAAACTTGTTGGTGGGGTTGTATAAAATACTGCAAGGCAATCTAGTGAGTGAGGGAGCCAGGGCCAGTCGAGGCTTCACTGACTGTGTGACCCTGGAGGAGTTACTTAACCACTCTGAGCCATAAAATGCTCGGTAGTATATTTAAATGAGATTGTAAGTATGAAGGGCTTAGCAAAGCTCACAAGAATCGTTTGACATGGTTAGCTTTTAGTATTCTGCACAAGTGACTAGCAAGTCACAAGGCAGGATAGTACTACTACTGTAACAAAGCTGGTCTAAGGCGAACCAAGTCCCAAGTTACCGTTTGGGACAGGGACACATCAATGACCTCATGGTTGTGGCATGCTCCAGTCTTTAAAAGACCATGTGCTGTAGGGTTTTGCAACTCCCGTGTGGTCTCAACCAGCGGGATCAGCATCACCCGGGAGCTCACTGGAAATGCAGAATCTCAGGTCCCGCCCCAGACCTGAGCCAGCCTCTGCATTTCGATGAGATCCCCAGGTAATTCCTCTACACACTCAAGTTTGGAAAACGCTGGTAAAGCATGGAAAGACTGGTGATAACGGTTTGGGGCCTGGGGTAGGAAGGGTTAATGTTTAGTTTGGCTCCCACCAAGGCACCGGAAACAGAAGGTTCCAGAGATTGAAGTGTATGAACTGATGGGACAGGAAGGCTCCCTTCCTGCCTGTGTGCTGGATGGTGGGGGGCTCCAGCCTGGGACCTGCACTGAGCCTCGAGCTGCGGTGGGAAAGGACCCCTGGACCTGGACAGCCGAGGGCATGCTGGGACAAAGGCAGGCCTAAGAGCCTCTGCTCGGGCTGCCTGGGCTCAGAGTTGCCAGGCTGAAGCCCGGGGTGTCCGTCCTCAGGCCAAGGCCGTATGACGTCTGAGGCAGGGTGGGGAGGCCCAGAGGAACGTCATGGCTAACTGAGCAGGGCTCTCCCTCGGGAGCGGGTGGCCAGCCCTGGGAGAGCTGTGGGAGGGCTGCTGAGGTCTCCGTGTTGCACCCGGCCTTCCCCCCCCCCATCACCGTGCTGCCCTGGCCTCTGGTGGGTGGGGGCGGGGCTGGATCCTGACCCCGGGCCCCGCTGTGCTTCCTCCTCAGCGCTGGAGCAGCTGCTCCCTGAGCTCACGGGGCTGCTCAGCCTCCTGGACCATGAGTACCTCAGTGACACTGCCCTGGAGAAGAAGATGGCTGTGGCCTCCATCCTGCAGAGCCTGCAGCCCCTCCCAGGTCAGCCATCGGCACTCCGCCCCCAGCTCCTCAAGAACCTTCAGGAACTCCCCAGGGCCTGCGGCGCACGGAGGCCTGAGCCTCACAGCGTGGGCACCACACACTTCCATGGCCTGGCCGGCGTCCTCGTCCCCTTTGTCGTTCTCCACCCTGGCCGGGCTCTTCGTCCCCCTCCATCCGCAGCCCACTAAAGCCCATGTCCACAGCTGCCACACCCACTCACACGCACACCCCACACTCGTGCGCAGTACTCCCGTGACACACTCGGCACGCTCGCACAGCTCACGTGAGCAGGACGCACAGCACACCGCTCCCACCCCCCACACCCTCACACGCGGCACACACGCCGCACACGCCCCCCCCCCACCAGCCCCACAGCCCCTCTGCCCCCCCGTCCGTTCGGCAGCAGGGCCTCCCCGTCCGCTCCCGCCTTTTCTCGACACCCCAGGTCAGCCCAGCGCGCAGTAAACTCAGACGGGCCACCCTGTGTCCCGCAGTGTTGCGGGCGTCTGAGTGATGGGGGGTGGGGGCGTCCCCACCGGGTGACTCTCGGAGCCTCACTTCCAGTGACAAAACAGGCCGATGTCATCAGCAGCCCTCACAGGACCGTGGGAGGGTAGTAGGGGGCAGTTTGCCACCCGTGCTCAGCCCTGTCCCCTGGCCGTCCCCGGAGCACCTTACCTGTTCTGTTTTCTATACTGGGCTCTGAGCATCCTTCCACTTGGAAAAGGAGATGCTCAGGAACGATGTAAAAATCAGAACAAAGCTTGAAAACCAGGGAGTTCATTTAGGATGTGCACATGCTTTGTCAACGGTGCCGTGTCCTGAGTGGGCTTGAGTCCCAGTGGCGGCGGGGGGAGACCCGGCCGTCGTCAGAGTGGGCAGCAGCAGACCCCCCCTTCCTCCTCACTGCTGACACGCTCCCCCTCTCCTCACAGCCAAAGAAGTCTCCTACCTGTATGTGAACACAGCAGACCTCCACTCCGGGCCCAGCTTCGTGGAGTCCCTCTTTGAAGAGTTCGGTAAGGCACCCTCTCCCAACCCCAGCTGGGAGCTGTCCCCTCCCTGAGTGTGCAGGCCCACTGCCCCAGTCTCCGGAAGGGTCCTCGGATTGGGTGGGGGCCTGGCTCTAGCGTTGCAACACTGAGTCACGTTGGGCAGGTCCCTTGACCTCTCTGGGCCCTGCCAGCTCTGAAAGTCTAGTCAAAATCTGTATGGTGACAGGAAGTCATCCCCAGGATTTGAGGAAAGGTAGGGAGGAACGTGCAGGCCAAAGAAGGTGCTGTCTCTCCTGCTGCTCACATCCACTGGTGGTGGCCGCCTGACCCCTGGGTTGAGCCATCCTGCGCCCCAGCAGAGAGGGGAGCTGCGGGGGGACATCGTGGGCGTGGGAGCAGGCGCACCGGGCGGCGGGCAGGGTGTGTGCACCCCCGATCCATCCCGAGGGAAGACCGCACTATTCTGCTTCAAGAAAGCTGCGGGTCAGGTGAAAGTTTCAGGGATGGAGAGACTGACGGAAGACCCGGTGCCTTCATAACCCACTTCTTGAAAATCTCCAAAGCACCACACGAGATATCTCATTTGGCCCTCTTCATAACCCTGGCAGACAGACAAGGCGAGGGATTATTGGGACCGGTTTACAGAGAAGACCAAGTCTCAGAGTGATGAAGTCGCTTGCCCAGGGTTTCTAACGAAGGAGGTGGTAGAGGCCTCCTGACCCCAGATCCAGGCTTGTTCCCATTCTACCGTGCTCATCCCTGGCTTGCTCTGCCCCAATGGCCTGCCCCTTGGTAGACTGTGACCTGAGCGACCTCCGGGACATGCCAGAGGATGACGGGGAGCCCTGCAAAGGAGCCAGCCCTGAGCCAGCCAAGAGCCCGTCTCTGAGACACGTGAGTCATGGCCTGGGTTCCCACACCCTCCGGCCCTCTGTCCCTCTGAAGTGGCCAGTGAAGCTCTCCCCCCAATGCTTGGGTCCCTCCTGACTGTGCAGGACCCTGTTCTAAGGGGAGAAACAGGTTGTGAGAACATTTCAGTGACTCATTATGTGCTCACTGCACCCACGCTGAGCAGGGATAATGTGGTGAACTGATCTGTCAGTTCAGGCACAAAGGACGTTCCCCACCCCAACTTCTGATTGCCATAATAAACGTGGACTGTAAGGAAAGCTCCGGACCAGGGCTTGGTGGCCTCTGCCCTCCTCCTGCTGCCATGTGGTCTTAAACAAATCACCTCCCCTTTCTGAGCCTGTTTTTCACTTACAAAATAAAGGTTTGGATCATATCTAGGGTTCCCAGCCTTCATCCACGGAATTAAGGCAAAGGACCCATAATCACATCAAACACTCTCTGTCAACTGCATAATTCACTATCATCATCACCATCCCATGGTACCAACTGTTGACCCCTTACTACGACCTTTACATGCTCACAATAACTGAATGAGGTTGGCACCATTGTTATCCCCATTTTACAGGTGAGGAAATGAGACTTAGCGTAAGCGACATGTCAGTGCCCACAGCTCATAAGTGACAGAGCTTAATCCCAGTGAAGCAGGGGTGCCCTGGCCCCAGAGCCTAAGCTCTTAGCCACGAGGCCGTGCTGCCTAAGTAACGTGTGTTCCATGTACTTGTCTTGCTGTTCCTCACAGGTGTGTAGATGTGGTTGCAGAGCATTGCAGAACTCACAGTAGTTTTTGATCACTTTGCATGCGCTTACTTAATCAAAAGCCTGACTACGCCTATGTGGCACTCCACAAAACTTTTAGATCTTACGGAGAAGCCCTGATGCTGAAATAAGTTGGGCAAGAAGTAGAGGACCAAGCAAACTCTCAGGGTTCCCACCTCTGCCTTCTGCCACCCTGTCAGAAGTTCCGGCTTCACCTTCAGAACATGCATCCCGCCTCCTCGGGGCTCCTGCCTCTCTCTGCCCCAGCCTCCTTGCCGTCACCCCACTGGCTCCCTCTGCTCTCCTGGCCTTCTTGGTCTTATCTGCCTCCTTTGTCCCCCTTCAGGCAGCTGACCTGCCTCCACCGCTTCCCCAAAGGCCTCCGCCCGAGGACTACTATGAAGAGGCCCTTCCCCTGGGCCCGGGCAAGTCCCCTGAGTACATCAGCTCCCACAGTAAGTTC
>NC_058409.1:109767153-109809863 GCF_002201575.2 Neomonachus schauinslandi | reverse complement strand
CCCTCTCCCCCCCTCCTCCCCCCCCCCCCCCCCCCCCCCCCCCCCCCGCCGCGGTCGCCGCATGCCCAGCTATGCTGGGAGCTGCTGGGTGACTTTTCTCCACAACAAGAGCAAGCGTGCTTGAGAACAAAGCTAAGACAGAAGAAAGTCGAGTGGAGACCCGGAGACAGGTTGATGACATTATTGAAACTGGATTCATCCACCTTCCAGCCTCTTCAATTACCTGAAGCACAAATGCCTTTTTTCGCCACGGCTGGTTTGTGGTGGCGAGAATCGCGACTGCTACCCAGAGCTGGCAGAGCCAAGACGCCTGTCAGATTCTCCACGCTCCCCTGGCCCGCTGGCTCAGTCTCCTCTCAGGGTCACATGTCAGCGCCCCGAGACCTCTTCCCTTTCCCTTGGCAGCAGCCCACTCCTCTGGGTGTGCGTGATGCTAGATCCCAGCCCCCGATTACCCAGGCCTGCTGCCCTTAACCCCCATGCCCATTCATGACTGAAATGGGATCCAGGATGTGACTGTTTTTGTTCTTTAGATTTTTCTGAGCACTTCCTGCATGCCAGACTCCGTGCCAAGTACCTTGCGTGCATAACCTCAGCTACTCCTCTCAATAACCCTCACGGGTAGGTTTTTTATTTTCTTTAGTCATCTCTTCACCCAATGTGGGGTTCGAACTCACGACCCCAAGATCAGGTGCCCCTACTATTCTCCTTTTTCAAAAGAGGAAGCAGTGGCTTAGGGAGATGAAGGAACTGACCTGAGGTCAAAAAGCTGAACCACATGCGGGGGAGGCAGGCCTGGGACTGAAGGGTGGAGGGAGCCGACCCTAGAGCCTGCGCTCTTGGCCACTGCACCTGCACTTCCAACCTGAGTGAGAGCAGGGTCGCGTGGGACACTGGTGCCCATTCCAGGGCCACCCTACTCTGAATGAGGACAGTGAAGGCCTGGGATGGGGTCTGGAGAGTACCTCTTTAACAAATGCCCCGGAGGATGCTGAGGAACAAGGAACCCAGGACCTCACCCTGAGAGTAGCCCCCGTCTCCCCATCAAGGACTTTGGCCCTAGAAAGAAGTTTGGCATTGCCAGGCCTCTTCTTGACGGAGCTAAAGCTCTGCCCTAGCTTAGGAATGCTTACAATGCAAGACAAACGTTGCTGACGGAAGGAAAAGAGAGATCAAGGGCATGTGGGATGAACCACTCATGCCCAGGAGGAAAACAAAAAACTACAGAATAGCAGCATGCTACTCTTCGGGTGTGTGGGGGGTGCGGGAAGCTGGTGTGAGGCTGTGGACCTTAAGAAAGAGAGGTGTAAGCCAGGGCCTGAGGGAAATTCAATTCTATGGGCTATCTTAATTTTCCCCCAAAAAGAAATGGCTCTTACGGCTCTTACGGGTGACATTCAAAGTTCTTAACAAAGCTTAAAGCCCCATATGAGCTGGTTGTGTACTCTTGACACCCAGCTTTTAGGCACACTGTTCCCTCCACCTGGAAGTCTGTCTCTTCCCTTCCTCTCCTTTGCTTAACAAACTTCTACTCATCGTTCAGGTCTCAAAATTGGTTGCACTTCCTCTGGGAAGTCTTCTCTGACCACCAAATCTAGCCTTAGGTGTCCCCTTGTCATTGCTCTGTTGGCTCCCTATGGTATGTCATGATCCAACCCTCGTATTGTATTTTATGTGTCATCCCCCACCACTAGATTATGAGGTTCCTGAAGGAAAGGCTATATCTATATTTTTCTCTATCATATTCTCAGCATCAGACACACAACAACGCATTAAATGAATAAATAAGTGAATGAAGGTGTGGGGTGCCTGGCTGGCTCAGTCGGTAGAGCATGCGACTCTTGGTCTCAGGGTTGTGAGTTCAAGCCCCATGTTGGGTGTAGAGATACTTAAAAAATAAATAAATAAATCTTAAAAAAAACCTAAAAAAAAAAAATGAAGGCGTAATGAAATCAACAGTAAGCTCAGGCAGTTATTGCAGTAATCATTTTGACCACTAGATGGCATGCCACCATGACATCTCCATTGAGCTGGGCTGGAAGTGGGGGTCAAATTGAAGGGTGAGCAAGTTGATGGGGTGAGGCCCGACCTCCCAGCGGTGCCTCCAGTCTCCCACAGACTAACAGCTGGAGACCTTTTCAAGCCCTAACTTTGTATGTATGGTGATCTTTGCTCAGGTATTTGCATCACTCCCCATTTCCATCAACGGTTACAACTACACTTCAAATGCTTTTTCGGATTCTCTAGGTTTCTTCTCTTGCTTACCAAAGAGTTGTTTTTGTTGTTGTCGTCATTGTGGTTGCTGGTGATTTCTTGAAGTGGTTTTATGAATTGTTTTTTAAAGTTACCATTTAAAGAAAAAGGTGAACTTTGCCACTTTTAGGATCTGAGCCCCCCCGGATCCAATCTTCCACTCTGCAGTTTATCCACAATTTCTCTTTCCTGGCTTAAGGACCAACATGAACTTACACTTCTCTTCCTCTTCCCTTCTATCACCAACACGTTGGCTTATTTTTCAAGGAACCGTGTATTTTTTAAATATTTTATTTATTTATTTGATATAGAGAGAGAGCGTGCACAAGTGTGGGGAAGGGGCAGAGGGAGAGGGAGAAGCAGACTCCCCACTGAGCAGGGAGCCCACCCTGGGGCTGATCCCAGGACCCTGAGATCATGACCTGAGCCGAAGGCAGACACTTAACTGACTGAGCCATCTAGGCGCCCAAGGAAACATATTTTATAGAAGTCAAAGATTTGTTTCTTTGTTGTTGTTTTTGTTTTGGGGGGGTGTTTTTTACATTACCTCCTGAGAATTTTAGGATCCCTGACAAGTGACAACAACAAAGTAATGTTGAAATGTAGCCGCTGGGCAGCAGGCTGGACTGACTTACTGGCTGCTAATATTTCCAGTACACCAGCCTCCCGGTGCTGCGATTTAAATTTGGGCTCAGCAAAATGCCACACCTGTACTTGCTATGAGCATTCTGATTCACTCAAATAATTAAAACCAAAAATTTAAACTGAACGATGTCAAGAATCCCAAGTACCAAGCTGATAAGTACCTGGTCTGACCATAAGCCCCAACAGTCCCATAATGGTGGCATTATGTAGAGAACTGTTTTCTTCTGGAAGGTGATGAAAACCTCAATTTGGCAGGAATTAGGTATTGGCCTAATGGGGTTAATTCTTGACTAACCTACTGATGTTCACATGACTATGTTGACCTCTCTGTCTTTGCTTCCTTATCTCTCCAGTGGAGGCAGCAAGACGGCCAGGCCTGCCCCGTGAGGTGGGGTTCGAGCCTCCTCTTTGTACGTGTATTTGACTTGGAGCTGGTTCCAGACCTATAGCTGCAGTAAACAGTTACAAAGGCCTCTGGCAATCTTGCTTTGCCCGGCTCCCCTGCCGTTGCCAGTCTCTGCCCATTATAACCTTCATATCTGAACACTTTGGGAATTATTTAGAAACGGCCTTATTTGTACTTTCTACAATCCAGCTAGAATGACAGCCATAAAGATTGCTTTGTGGTTCCTTGAGCTGTTGATTGAAGGGTGTGGGAAACAAAAGCTGAGTTAGTCAAGGGCTTTTCCCCAAGGTTGCTTCAAGCAACACACTGGTAGTGAGGGCCACACTAAGGCCCAGGACTCCTGGCAGCCCAGAGAGTGACTTCTCCCTCCCCCAGCCGTTTCCAAGTGGGATGTGTGTGTGTGTGTGTGTGTGTGCGCGCGTGCGTGTGTTAGAGGTAGATATGAATTATTCAGTCACAATCCTCTCTCAGTGATGATGTCATGAGCTGCCCCCAAAATGGATTCAGTGCTGAGCTCACTGTTACTGGCAGGGGAGTGGAGGATGGAACAGAATGAATGAGAGCCAGTCCCTGGCCTCAGACAGCCTATAGTCTAGTCAAAGATGCAGAGTGTTAATAAACAAAAAAGGAAATATAAAGCAAGTTTCCTCGTAATTCTAATATTAGCTGAGGTCATATGTCCTTTGAGGTCAAATAAAATTAGCTGGAGTCCTAGCCCTCCTCTATGGGAAGTATGATGCCCTCTCCGGATCTCCACAAGTTCCCAAGGGCCTCTGTCCTCCCGTGTGCCCAGGCCCTGGGTTCCTGCTTTTTTTTTAAAGATTTTATTTATTTATTTGACACAGAGAGAGTGAGAGAGACAGAGACAGAGACAGAGAGCAAGCACAGGCAGGGGGAACGGCAGGCAGGGAAGAAGCAGTCTCCCTGCTGAGCAAGGAGCCCACTGCGGGACCTGATCCCAGGACCCCGGGATCATGACCTGAGCCGAAGGCAGCGGCTTAACCGACTGAGCCACCCAGGCACCCGGTTCCTGCTCTTTCTGAGGCTGTTTTGACTCCAGGTAATTAAAGCTATCTTTCCTTGTTTGCCCCCAAAACTCTCCCTCCAGGGAGAGTTGGGTGCAGCCAACTCTCCCGATGCTTTGGTGTGGTCAGTAAGGCAAAGCAACAGTAATGCAGATCCTGGCCGGCTCTGGGCCTGGAGGCCCTTAGGCCCCCCAGCCTAAGATCTCCTCTCTGGACACCGCCTTCATGGACCTTGGAACTCCATTTGAGTGCTTGGCCCCTTTGCTCTTAGAGTCCACTTTTCTACCCCTGGGGGCTCCCCCAGGAATACAGTTTCCCTCACTGTTTCATTTGGAGCGATGGATTCTCCACTCTCACTCATACCTACCTCCTTGCACATTCAAAGTTTCATTAATGTGCTGTGCCAAGGACACATACCATCTGCCTTTTGGATTTTATACCCGTGTAGCTAATATCTATTCCCTCCAAACCAAGGACTTTATTGAAAGAGGCCTTCTTCTTAGGATCTCACCTTTACTGCAAAGAAAAAACAGAAGAAAAGCTGTGTGATTTCAGCCTGTTGTCTCTTCTCCCACCAGCCTCTCCAAAGAAGTAAACAGTTTAAAGATTTATTTTTCCACTGATAGGAATTAATTAGACTTTCCTTCTTAGAAAAACAGAAGTCACTACAGTGAGCTTGAGCTTTGAATGACATTGTTTTCTCACTCAGTTCCATTTATAATATGTGCTATTCTTTCATTCAACAATGACACAGATGTTGTAGGGGTTCAACGGAAGGGAGTTCTGTCTGGCTAGAGCTATCAGGGAGGACTTCCTGGAAGAGGTGGGAACTGACCTAGACCATCAAGGCTGGGAGAGGTGGAATTTAGCTAGATGAAGATAGGGCAGAGCAGGTGGAAAGTGGAAACGAGGATTGCTACATGCAGGGAATCAATAACCCTCCATTCAATCAACAAGTGTGTGTGCAGCTCTGCGCAGTTCCAGTCCTGTGCTAGGCCCTGCACTGCAATGGCAAACGGATGCGGATAATTCCAACCGAGTGTGAGGAATGGGAGAAACAGGGCCATCAGGGCCCGGGGTCGGGGTGGGGCGCAGGGTGCTGCCTCAAGGGAGACTAGGCGAGAACGCCCAGAGAGAGTGACATTTACGCGGAGACAGGAAGAACATATGGGTGATGGTGAGAAGCACTGCTTCGAGCAGAGGGAACACTGTTTATGAAGTTGCAAAGCCAAGGAGAGCCGGGTACGGAAATGAAGCAGTGCAACATGGCAAGACCCTAGGGCTGGAGCTGGCAGCAGTGAGGAGGGAGGCTGGGAGATGTGGGGGCAGGCAGGGCCGTGGGGGACCCTGGAGGGAGGAGGGCCAGGATCCCGAGGGCTGTGCGGGACAGGGAGGGGTTTGCAGCTGTGAGGCGGCAGGATGGGATCCGGGCTTTAGAAGGTACCTGGGTGTGGAGGATAGATTGAGGGGGGCCAAATGGGAAGCAGAGGGAGCGCTCAGGAGGGGCTGCAGCGATACTATGGAGCTCGGGGCGGGGGGGTACCTGGCTAAGGCAGCAGGGGGGTGAGAGGAGGGACCTCGTGCTGGGGTATGAGTGGGCAGTGATGGAGGCTGGGACCTCACCCTAAGGAGGCAGAGACCAGGGGCCCTGCAAAGGATGGCCTCTGAGGCAGACGGGGGTGGCCACGGGGTGGTGCTCGGAGGAATTGACCAGAGGGTGGCCGAGGGTAAATCCTCTGCTCTGCGCGCACATCTCCCCAAGAGCAAAATAAGCCCCACTGGGGGGCTGCTGCCTCCAAGAGAGGTGGGGTGCATCACTTTCTCAGTCCTGCTTCAGTCCTTCAAGGAGAAAGCCTCAGTTGGGAGCTAGCCTGCCTGTCACACCTCTTTTTACAAAGAGAGACCAGGCCTCGGGCTCAGAGCCTTCAGTAGGCGACAGTGTCTAGCTGGGGTTTGATAACGTTTCCTTGCCTTTGTTTTTATGGCTGCCTTCCATTTATGGTAAGTGAAACCAGATTTCTAATTAGGGCAGTGAAATCAAGTTTTGTTTTTAAGCAGAGGCATTTAAGCTATAAGGGGGGAAAGACGGGCCACCTTTAGAAGTATATTACTGATGGGGGCGCCGGGGTGGCTCAGTCGGTTGGGCGACTGCCCTCGGCCCAGGTCACGACCCCGGAGTCCCGGGATCGAGTCCCGCGTCGGGCCCCCTGCTCGGCGGGGGGTCTGCTTCTCCCTCTGGCCCTCCTCCCTCTCATGCTCCCTGTCTCAAATAAATAAATAAAATCTTTAAAAAAAAAAAGAATACAACTGATGGTCTGGGTGGCATAGGGATCTGGCAGAAGTCGGACGGAGGACTTGAAAGATGGGGTGTGGGAAACCCTGTGATGGCAAAGGGAGCCCTAGGTTTGCAGTCACGCAGCTACGTCTAAGTCCCGCTCAGCAAATGACCGGCTCTGCCTCTCAAAGTGGAGGTGACAACCTCTGCCCTCTTCCCGGCTGCTGTGAGGACTGGTTGACATTGTGGCCGGGAAACCAGCTTTGGGACTCCGCGGTACAGCCAGCGAGGGATGGCTCTTGGGACAGTCCTGGCATCAGGCTCACAGGAGGACGTGGTCCCTGCCCGGATCCTCCTGCTCCCAGGAGCCTCCTGCTAGGGCTGGCTGTGCAGGGCAGGTGGGAGTAGAGGCCTGGCGGTGGAGGTGAGGGGCATTTTTTTCCAGGCACCTCTTTGACTCCTCGAAGAAATGTTGCTCCTGAAAAGCAAATCTCCCCGAAGATCAAATACTTAAGATAAGTTGTCCCAACACTCCCAGGTAGATTTTGCACTCCCAAAGTCATGTCAAAAATCAAGCCAAGCTACAGGGAAGCTCTGAACAGGCACCGAGGGCACGCTGACCTGGGCTTGGGCAGCAAGGGGAAGCGGCCCCTCTGCAGCTGGGGAATCGCCGTGATTGCAAGACTCCGTACTCCGCGCCCCCGGCCTGGGGGCTTCCTCTTAACGACTTTCAGTCTTGGTGGCACTGGGAGTGCTCCTGCCCACTCCCCGAGCCCCGGTGGCCAAGAGCTGGACAGGCCACTGGCCTTTCCAGGCCAAAAAGTGGGCTTTCCCTCCGAACACTTATCCAGTCCCCATAATCGAATTCTTCTCTGCGTTTCCTGGTCCATTCCCGTCACCCACTGGGAGGTGAGCGGAAGGGGGACAGAGCCTTATTCTCCCCGAGTTTCCGGCCCCTTTCAGGGTCTAGCACTCCATAAGTAAGTGTCAAAGTAAATGGGAGGGCTCAGAAACGTGATCTTTTGCTGCTTCTTCACAAGGTCGCACACAGACTAGTTAGAGCCATCCTGAGAAATACAGAGCTGGGAAGGGATTAGGACTTGGTCATTTCTTGCCCCAGTGACCTCATCATCTATAAAAGGGATTGAAGAAAGAATTCTTTTAAAATGAAAATTTAGGGGCACCTGGCTGACTCAGCCGGTAGAGTATGCAACTCTTGCGTTTGAGCCCCACACTGGGTGTAGAGATTACTAAAAATACATAAATAAACTTTAAAAAAAATAAAAAAAATAAAATGAAAATTTAAAGAGTTTACAGTTGCTCTGGGTTCAGAATCTAAAGCAACGTTTTAGGAGCGTTGGTGTACTTTTATCAACCACCCAAGTGGTTCCATGGGATGATGGGGCTGAAGAGGGGGAGTTTGCCCTGTTTCACTTGGAGGAGGCAACTTGACTAAATGCGGGCGGTCTCGAGCCTAATTTTCATAACGAACCGCTTTGCTCTCAAGCTACATTCAAATCCTGGTTCTGCCACTTGGTGGCCATGGGACCTTAGACAAGTCACCTTGCTTCCTTAAACTTTGGTTTTCTCATCTGTGAAATGGGAATAATAACAGTACCTGTAACATGGAGCTGTTATTGGGATTAAATGAATGCATGTGAAGCCATTAGAACAGTGACTAGACTACCTCCCACATGGTAGATGCTCAATACATGTCAGCTTTAATAATCAGTTCCCCAGTTTTCCCTTTCTGGGATAGAGTGAGCCCAGTTCCAAGAACCCAAAAGCACTGTAAATTATTCTGAGGAAAAAAAAAAAAAAAAAAACCCCACGATTTACATTCACTAGAAAATAAAACCTACACTTACAATGATGAGCTAAGTTTCAAGGGACAAATGTTGTCATCAGTGAGTTGGAGTTTTTCCTCCTACACAGTCTTGGCAACTTTCTTAAAAGATGTGTGGTGTCTCTTTATAAACCCCAAGCTCCCACAACATTCGAGGCTTTCTTGAAGTCAAGTGCAGGTGACTTCTGCTTCTCCTCAGCAGGCAAGCTAAAGAGATTTCTGGGAACTTACCAGCTATAGCTCCATTTTTTAAAAAAATCCCAATAAATTAAATCACAGATTAGTAAATCACAGATATATCATTATTGCCTGACAACAAGGATTATACTTTGAAATGCAATATGCTGACTGTGATTACTTGCGGTGAAATCAGCTTATACATAACACATTTTTATGTCCCTAAATTAATAAAATGATTTTTGACCTAAAAAGGGATGGTACGTATTTTGGTTTTCCCTTTCATTTTCATCCATCCCACCCCATCTCTTCCAAATGCAGCAGAATGTTTTCCCCACGGTGTCAATAGTAGAGGAAATTGTAATTTTTACACCGGAAGACTTCCCACTTCCTCTGGGATTTCTTTCCCACGACTACCCCCACAGGCAGGCCTGTCTCCTCTCTAAAATTCAGCTTCCAGCTGGGCAAACCAGGAGAAACCAAAGTCCCAGGATGTGAGGATATTGAGGATCTGGTCTGGGATCTTCTAAGAATGAGCTCTACCCATGTCCCTGTTAGAGGCACTTCCTAGTTAGTCTCCAGAAACGACCAGCTGGTCTCTCCTCTCAGAAAAGGGGAAAGGGCTTGGTACACATGCCTCCCTCCCTTTCTGCCTGTTCAGAAGACCCAGCCTTACTGTGAAAATGAATTCTAGAATTTGAATTTCCTGTGTATAGGCTACAACATCAATCCCCACTCTACAGGTGAGGAACCAGTAAGTGGCATCCTGCATAGGATTACACTGTCTAGGCCATTCCTTCAAAAGTGTTTTGCTTTGTTTTGGGCGCCTGGGTGGCTCAGATGGTTAAGCGTCTGCCTTCGGCTCAGGTCATGATCCCAGGGTCCTGGGATCGAGTCCCGCATCGGGCTCTCTGCTCCTTGGGAGACTGCTTCTCCCTCTGCCTCTCTCTCTCTGTCTCTCATGAATAAATAAATAAAATCTTAAAAAAAAAAAAAAAGTGTTTTGCTTTGTTTTGTTTTGAGTCCCTGCTCGGTGCCAGGCCCTGGGTCAGGCGCTGACACACAAAAGCAAACAAGACCCATCTGCGTTTTTCTGGAGCAGGAGTACCCTTATCTGTATAATGGGAATAATAATCATCTAATAATGACTTAGCCCTTCTAAGGGGGTTGTGTGGGGATCAGATGAGCTAATGGATGTGAAAGTGCTTTATAAAATATTAAAGCATCCTATAAATATAAGAATGATCAGGTATAGCATGAAAGAAGAAGATGTTAGAAAAGAAGGCTTGGTTTTCCACACCATCTCTTTAATGATAATAAAACAACAATTATTAAGCACCTACTGTGTGCCAGCTGTTTAACTTCCAGACAGGCTAGTCATGCCAACAAGCCCACTGATGGCTGGACAACCTCTTACAGGGTGCAGAGCACCTTGCCCTGGGTCCCAGGCAAGTATGTGGTGGGGCCAGGTTGGAGCCAGCTCAGCCAGATTGTTTCCCTTTTGCCCGACTTTCTGTGGGGCAGGGCCTGGGTATCCAGGAAAGAAAGGTCAAGGGAAGCCTGAAGGTAGAATCGAAAAAGAAGGGGTGGGTGCCTTTCCCCCAGATCACAGAGGCCAAATTGAGGCCCAGGGGTTCCAGGGAACTTCTCAGAAAAGAGACAGGAAGTAGCAACCCAGGACAATGACTTAAGGGTTTTGTAAGTTTCTAAACTTCTATAACTTCCCCTTTTATTAGTTCTTACATTATTCAGGCCTCTTGCCTATGGGAAAGAGCAGTGAGATCTATCCTTCCATCTATATGTATTTATTAAGCACCTACTCTGTGCCAGGCAGGCCCAGGAGATGAACCTGGGGCATCTCTTTAGAGGCAGGAAGAAGGGAAGGGTGTTGATGAGTCCCGTTGCACACCCACTATGGTTGAGTATGAGAACCCCAAAGGACTAAGAGTGTGGGGGTGGCTAGAAAAACAGAGGGTCTCTAGGGTCCTCGGGAAAGAAAAAAAGGGGAACACAGGGACACGGGGCCAAGCTGGTCCTGAGATGCGCTGGCCCAAGAAAGGAGAGGACTTGGCCCTGTCCCTATATAGGAGGCTGTCACAGGGCTGGGTTAAGGGCCTGGGCTGGGCTGTGTCCTTCCTGGCCCTCCGGGCCCTGAAGTTCCTCTCCCTCCTCCTTCCTCCCTCCCCCCTCCCCCTGCTTCAGAGAGGCCCACCCGCATTCTTGGGGAATCATAGGCTAAAAATAAACAGTTGCCACCAGACTCTGGGCCCAGGGAATAGGTTCAACAGGAGTCCTGTGGACAGTGGGTTGGGGCTGGGCCAGGGGATGGAATGGATGACAGCTAAAGGTCCTAAGACCCCCATCTGATGATGCCAATCATCCCACCCGCCCCCAGGCTGGCCCTTTGAGAGCCAGGCCTTCTAGCATTCAGCTCCATGACCTTCTATGGCTGGGGCTATTTGATCCCAAGCAATGTCCCTGTGCCTGCCGGAGAGATAGAACATGTGGCAAAAAATAGCTTCACCCCCTTGCAATATTCCTACCCATAACTGGACAGGGCGAGTCTTTATCAGTCCAAAGGCATACTCCCACTGAAGCAAAGGTGCTTTTCTGGGAAGGCAAAACCCGTGACTCCTCAGCCCGGAGAGGACTTTGTGGGGTTCTCATTACTCACGGCATGGTTGGAATCCTTTGGATGGGAGTCCTGCTCTGGAGCAGGAGGCAGGGAGGGGAGTGGGCTGAGGTCAACCAGCAGCACCCATCTGTCATCTAAGGAACCTCGATGGGTCTTAGCTGTCCTCTAGCCTCCAGCCTGTGTCACTGACAGATGTAAGTCTACTCCCCAAACAAGCTTGATGTATTCAAGGAATGTCATTCCAACAGTCATTGCCTGGATTTTTGCCCACAGGAATCCTGAGGCTGGAAGACCCTCCCTGGATCCGTGTGAACTCCATATTTAACTAGAGAGAGACTGCACCTCCAGGGGCAGGCACCCTGGTGTCTCTAATAATATTAACACCAACACAAGCTACCATGAGCCAAGGCTGCTGAAGTGCCGTGCATTGTGATCATGGCTTTGTGTGCATTACCTCATAAAACCCTCATATGTTGTTGTTTCATACCCATTCGACAGGTGGGAAAAATGAGACACAGAGAGACTAAGCTGTTGCCCATTTTTACACACATAGTGAGCTGATAGGAGCCCGGGTCTGGTGGGTTTCCATCCCCTGCCCTGAGCCTTCCAGGGAGTGTTCTGTTTCCCATGCAGGGAGAGGGGAAAGGAGGCCACGAAGCCAGTGGCGAAAGCCCCCAACACATTTCCCTGGAGACCAGTCATCATGTCCTGTCCACTGCTGTGACCCCAGCACCGCCAGTCCCCACAATACACATGAGCCATCCTGACCTTTGCAGACGCCATTCCCTCGGCCTCGCATGCGCTTCCCTCCCCGCTGAACCTGGCCGAGTCCTGCTCACCTGCAGGTCGCGGCTTCATCCCCTTCCTCGGGGAAGCTGGCCTGGTCAGCTGTGTTCTCACCACACCATGTACTTCTGTTGACTAGCCTTCAGCACAGATGCTGTTGAATACGTGACAGAATCATGCTGCGGTGAGTCGCTCTCTCTCGGATGAGAATGGAAGCTCCGGGAGGGCAGGAACTCTGTGGGTCTTGTTCACCACGGTGTTTCCACGACTTAGCACCGTGCCTGGCACAGGTGAGGGGCTCAGTAAGTATTTTTGAATAAGGAAGCAAGGAACAGACCAGTGAATCATTTATCGAGTGTTGACTAAATGATCCCAAACAGTGATCGCAAATGGAGCTAGCGGGGCAGGAAGTGGCAGCCAGCAGCGGGTGGAAGGGCAGGCTGCAGGGGAGAGGCCGCCATTGGGGGTGGTGTCAGAGAGGGACAGGGAGGGTCTTTAATGAACCAGGTCGCTCCGTCCAGCTGTGAAATGCTTTGACTTGATGTGAGGATGGGCTGGCCTCCCGATGTTACCCTTTCAAGGTCATTCTCCCCAGGGCCATCCTTGTTTTCCTTGAACAATCAATCAGAGTAAATCCCACCATATGGGTTCTAAACCTTGTGAGGAAACAACTGTATGAAATTGCTTTGAAATGGTTCTGGTGGAAGCTTCTGTCAGTGGTTAATTCTGGAAGGTGGGATTCCTGAGGGCTTTCGCTTCTACACACATTTCTGTAATGATTGAATTCTTCCTCCCTCCCTTCCTTCCTCTCCAACAGAAATGTTTGTGTGGGATCATTTAGTCAACACTCAATTCCCTTTGTGTGCAGAGTAACAAAGCCAGGTTATTAAGGATGACAACTATTTACCTGGTGGAAGGTGCCTCCTCTTTAAGAAGTTTCTGGTGGCGGGGCACCTGGGTGGCTCAGAAGGTTAAGCATCTGCCTTCAGCTCAGGTCATGATCCCAGGGTCCCCAGATCCAGCCCCAAGTCTGGCTCCTGGCTCAGCGGGGAGCCTGCTTCTCCCTCTCCCTCTGCCTCTCCCCCTGCTCATGCTCTCTCTCTCTCTCTGTATCTCTGTGTCTCAAATGAATAAATAAAATCTTTAAAAAAAAAAAAAGTTTCGGGTTGCAGAGAATGAAGAAAAAAGAGGGAGGAGGGACTGGAAGTGAGTGGCTGAGTTAGAATGACAATATCATGGATCACTATTTTTTGTGTTTTTTTTTTTAAATTCATATGAAGTAAAATTGACTTTTAGGGTACATTTCTATGCATTTTAACATATGTGTAGATTGGTGTAACCACCATGGCAATCAGGATACAAATCCGTTCCGTGAGCCCCAAACCCACCTGGGGTTGCCCCTCTGCAGACCTATTCCCCCCGCCCCCCTGCAACCACTGATCTGCTCTTCATTGCTCTGGCTTTGTCTTTGCAAGAATGGCATGGACGTGGGATCATGTAATACGAGATCTGTTGAGATGGGCTTATTTCCCATTCGCACAGTTGGTGCGTGTATCGATCATTTGCATTTTTTTCTTTTCTTCTTTTCTTCTTTTCTTCTGAGTAGCTTTCCAATAGAATGGACTTACCATACTTTGTTTACCTGTTCACCCCTTGAAGGACATCTGGATTGCTTCTAATTTGGGATGATTATAAATAGGGCTGCTACACACATATGTGTGCAGGTTTCGTATGAACAGAAGTTTTCATTTCTCTAGGGGAATCACCTGGAAATGGGGTTGCTGAGTCATATATTAAGTGTAGGCTCGGCTTTTTTTTTTTCTTTTTCTTTTAGGCTTAGCTTTTTTTTTTTTTTTTAAGATTTTATTTATTTATTTGACAGAGAGAGACACAGCGAGAGAGGGAACACAAGCGGGGGAAGTGGGAGAGGGAGAAGCAGGCTTCCCGCCGAGCAGGGAGCCCAATGCGGGGCTCGATCCCAGGACCCTGGGATCATGACCTGAGCCGAAGGCAGACGCTTAACCAACTGAGCCACCCAGGCGCCCTAGGCTTAGCTTTATAAGAAACTGCCAGACTGTTTTCCAGAATGCCTGTACTACTTTGCATGCTCGCCAGCAATGTGTGAGGATTGTGGTTTCTCTGAATCTTGCTCACACTTGGTTTTGTCAGGTTTTTTTGAAGCCATTCTAGTAAGTGTGTGGCTGTGTCTCAGCAAGGTTTTATTTTACATTTCTCCGATAGCTAATGCTAGTGAATATCTTCTCACGTGCTTATTTGCCATCATGTATTCTCTTGGTGAAGTATCTGCTCAAGTCTTTGGTGCATTTCTTAACTGGGTTGTTTGTTTTCGTACTGTTGCGTTTTGAGAGTTCTTTTTGTATTCCGAATATAAGCCTTCTGTCAGATACGCGATTTGCAAATGTTTTCTCCCAGACTGTAACTTGTCTGTTCATTCTCTTAACAGTGTCTTTCGCGGAGCAAACTTTTCCAATTAAAAAAAAACAAGATTCTTGAAGTCTGGCTGACATACGGTGCTGTATTAACTTCAGGTGTACAACATAGTGATTCGACGACTCTGCACAGCACTCAGTGCTCACCGTGGCCGCCGTATGGCATTATTACAATAGTTCGGGCTATATTCCCTATGCTGTACTTTTTATCCTCGTGGCTTATTTATTTTATAACTAGAAGTTTATACCTCTTAATTTCCTTTCTAATTTTGATGAAAATTTTTATCAATTTTTTTCTTTTATCAATTGTATGTTCAACTTTTCACCTAAGGACTCTTTGCCTAACATTATCATATTTTCTTAACATTCTCATTTTTTTGGATCACTTTCTTTGTGCCAGCCTGGGAAGCCCACATTGCCTAACCCACTTAATCCTCACTGTGATCCTATGAGGTTGGCACTATTTTTATATAAACTCATATTACAGATGAAGAAACTGAGGCAACAGAGAACTTAAATAATTTGCCCAAGGCTCACCCGGCAGAACTGGAATTCCAACCCACATTTCCAGGACTACAGAACCCACCCTGTTCACTGCTTGGATCAGATTGAAATTCTGCCTGTGGAATCTCTCATTGGAACATCATTAGAGCAAGGAAACCAGGAACATTTGCTCCTACTTGTCATTCAGTTCTTAGCTTAAATGTCTCCTCCTGAGGGAGATCTTCCTTGGCCACTCCACCTAAAATAGGCTCTCTCCCCACGTCCCCTCTTCTTTCCACCTCTCCTCCCTCACCCCCTCTCTTAACTGAGAATGAGGATCTTCAAGGCATGTCCCAGTATCTCAAATGTGTTTGTTTTCTTCAATTATGTGTTTTCTTCTACATAATTTGTTTCTTCCCCACTAGAAGGTCAGCTAGGTGAGAGCAAGGACTTTATCTTTTCTCTGCTTTATCTCCAGCTTCTCGCCTAGTGCCTGGCACAGAGTGAGTGCTCACCAGATACTTTTTAGAGGATGTTAGTGGATGGATGGATGGATGGATGGATGGATGGATGGATGGACTGCCTCACTTGGGGAATTTTGGTTTCTCAAGGAGAGAAATGCAAACTTGGAACTAAGCAGGTTCTGACTAGAAGAAATCAAAAGGCATTTTCCGTATGAACACACTTGTTTGGGTGTATAGACATTCTGGAGAGCATTCGCTTTAAAAAAAAATAGAATATATACATGTACATGCTAGTATATGCCTATAATATCTCTGGAAAGATACACAAGAAACTGGCATAGAGCTGGGTGGTCAGGATATCAGAGACAGAATGAGGCTCACTTTTCACTAGTATATTCTTTTGTGCATTTTGATTTTTTACCACGTGCCTGTATTGCATATCCAGAACATATATGTCATTTTAGAATAATCATGCTATGGGATTTCTTCCCCCTGGAAGGTCAGGCAGCAGATCAAGTCAAGAGATTAATCAGAGGAAGTTGTTCTGAAGACAATTAACATCTTTTCTGTAACCAGCAGCTTATTTGTAGGAGCTGAAGCAAGGTAAGTGTTAAAGCAGAAAAGGTTTCACAAGAGTAGACAGGCAGGCAACATTTATTGAGTCATTATCAATGAGCAAGGCTTATTAATTAATTAATTTTTAATAAAATACATGCTCATTGCAGGGTGTCTGAGTGGCCGCGTCAGTTAAGTGTCTGCCTTTTGATCTCAGCTCAGGTCTTGATCTCAGGGTTGTGAGTTCGAGCCCCGCTGGGCGTGGAGACTACCTAAAAGAAAAAAAAAAGTATGCTCATTGCAACAACTCAAAGACATATCTGAAGCAAAACTAACAACCTCCAGTCCAACTCCTTTGACACATTGTAATTAGAAATTTGATTTTCCTACTTTTTCTATGCTTAAACAAGTGTTCAGGGTGATTTGGATATGCTTATTCTAGTTTCCATGAAGTTAGACATTATTCTTTCACATCCTTTTTTGCTTCATATGGTGTAGAGAGAATTATAATTTGGCACACATGAATCTACCTCATTGGTTTAAATAGCTACGTAATATGCAACTGTATTGATACAATCAGGGTGTTTCTAAGTTCTTGTTATTACAAAAACATTGTGCTGCCTATTCTTGTGTCTATTTCACTACGTATTATAGTTTTCATTTCTGAAAATTGTCACTTTTTTTTTAAAGATTTTATTTATTTATTTGAGACAGAGAGAATGAGAAAGAGAGTACATGAGAGGGGGGAGGGTCCGAGGGAGAAGCAGACTCCCCACCGAGCAGGGAGCCCGATGCGGGACTCGATCCCGGGACTCCAGGATCATGACCTGAGCCGAAGGCAGTCGCTTAACCAACTGAGCCACCCAGGCGCCCCGTCACTTTTTTTTTGTAAGTAGGCTCCATGCCCATCATGGGGCTTGAACTCACCACCCTGAGATCAACTGTTGCACACTCTACCAACTGACACACTTATTTCTTGTCATAAAATTTTTGAAAGTTCTTCCTAAAAGGCTGTAATTTTTTTACGATGAGTGTAGTAGTGTTGGTTTTCTTCTACCTTCAACAGCCATGAATGTTACCAGCACTTTTCCTGTTTGCCAATAGGAGGAGATACGTGGGGGCTCATTATTTAATTTTCATTTGCTTGATTATACATATGTGTGCTGACCATTTTTATTTCTTCTTCTGTACACTGTTTATATTCTTTACCCATTTTCCCTTTGGGTCATTTGTATTTTCCCACTTTATTTGTGGGAGCATGTTCACACCGGGGATAGTAAGCCTTCATTATATGAAGCTTAAATATTTTCTCCCACACTCTCATTTATCTTTTGACCTCATTTGTGATGTCTTTTGTTATACAGAAGTTAACATTTTTTCCTGTAATCAGATCTTTCTATTTTTCCTTCAGTTATTAATAACCACAGATGTTTCCATAACCCAGTGGTTTTCGTACCATACGCCTGACCTTCGGGTTCCGTGGGGATGAATGGATGTCAGGGGGTGGGGTGAGCGGGGCTGCTGGCCGTGAGGGGCTCGCCACTGCTCCTCTCCCTGTTGTCACTGATGGTTCACATGCTACCTCCCATACTGTAGTGGAGGAAGGCCGAGGATCTGGAGCCAGAGGTATTGGGCAAAATAGTGAACCTCCCTGGGCTTGAGTTTAATATCCTGAGGACTTAGAATAGTGCCTGCCCCAGGAGTTGTGCTGAGACTCCAGTGAGCTGATCCATGGAAAGCTGTGGCTTCATCAGCACTCACCATGTGCCCCCCAGTGTGCTGGGCAATGGACATACATATGTTGGCAGCCTGTCCCTACAAGCGGTCTAAGAGGCCAGCAGGATTATCCCTGTCTCACAAAGGAGGAAACTGAGGCCCAGACAATTTAGGTTACTTGCCTAAAAGCACAAGAGTAGCAAGTCACGGAGCCAAGATTTGCACCTTGGTTTCTAGGTGACTTCAAGGTCCCGGTTCTTCTCTCATCTCCTCTCTACACCACATGGACATTGATTGAGTACCTACTCAGTTCCTGCCTGGTGCTGGGCGTTGGGGAGTCCAGCAGTGAACATGACAGCCTCTGGATGCTGACAATCTACTGGGTGAGGTAGTCATGAACAGCTAGACAACGTCAAACTGTGGGTCTGTGCCGTTATGAGCGTTGTGGTGAGAGACAATATGGTGATTGCTCTTTTTGACTGAGGGATCAGGAGAGGACTTTCTGAGAAAATTCTATCTGCCCGGAGACATAAAGAATGAGAAAGAGCTGACCAGTTGGAAACTGCACCATATAGAGTGGGTGGGCTCCTTGGCAGGCTCCAAGCATGGAATAGAAGGCCAATATGGTGGGAAAGCAGCCTGTGCCAGGTCTGAGGTGGAGAGGGAGAGGTCGGGGGATGCCAGAGCATGCGAGGCCTGTGTGGGTTGAGAGGAAAAGTTTGGATTTTATTCTAAAGGCATTGGGAAGCTATGGACGGTCTAAGTGAGGAAATGCTGCAGTGTGACTGTGCCTTAAAAAGACTGCTCAGCAGACGTGTGTGCACTCTGTGATGAAGTAATTCTCCTCCTAGGTGGTACCCAACAGAAGTGCACGCTTATATGCACCGAAGACAAAAAGGTATGGCAAGTGCACTCTTTGTCATAGCTGCAAATTATAAACCACTGAAATGCCTCCTGGCACTTGAGTAAATAAAAATTGTTATAGTCAGACACTGGAATACTCTACAACAATGAAAAGGAACACATTACAACGATATGGGATGCTGTAGATGGGTCTGACAAAAACAGTGATGTGTGAATTGAGGCAGATATAAAATAGTACATAAGGTATTAACCCAGAAGCAGGCAAAACTAATCTGTGTTGCTAGAAGTCAGGGGAGTAGTTATCCTGGAGGAGAAATGGGGGTGATTGGGAAGGGGCATACGGGAGCTTCTAGGATGTTGGTAGTGTTCTGCTTTTGAGCTGGGTACTGGTTACACAGGTGCATTTGGTTCATCAAGCTGAACACTTATGATCTGCACATGACTCTGCACGTATGGTCCACTCTGGCCAGTATGTGAGCATTGAACTTGGAAAGGGGCAAGTACGGTCTGGGGAAGATGAGGTAGGGCAGGATCCAAGTGAGTGATGGTTGGTCTGGAGAGGTCGCGGCGGCAATGGAGGCCTGAGGACGGGTTGGAAACATGCACTGGAGAGGAGCCCACGGGACTGGTGATAGTGGGGGAGAGTGGTGGCCCGGGACCACATGGGGATGGGGGTACATCAAGGCTGACTGTCCAGCTCTTAGCACGAGCACCTGGGTGGGAGGAGGTGTCAGACTCAGATGGAGAAGGTGGGGAAGGAGCAGATTTGCAGAGGACGGCAGACTCTCGGGCTTGGTTCTGGACGTGTGAAATTTGAGATGTTCTCACGGGAGCAGATGGATATATGGATTTCATTTGGAAAAAGAAAAGACCTGCTGCTGCTTAAGAGAATGTCCTTTTACCAAGCACGTTCAGTTTCCTTACCTCATTCCACTTAACTTCATGACAATTCTTAAAAAAAAATTTGTTTTATTTGAGTATAGTTGACACATAAATGTTACATTAGTTTCAGATGTACAACATAGTGATTTAACGTCGCTATATGTTACGCTGTGCTCACCACAAGTGTAGCTGCCATCTGTCACCATACAAGGCTGTTACAATACCAGTGACTGTATTCCCATGCTGTGCCTTTTACCCCCCCCCCCAAAGTCTTATCTGTATGTGAGCCATGGTGGGGTTGGGCGGGGGAATGTTTCTTTATGCAGAAAGCAGAGATATATTCATGTGTATGCTGCTACATGAACGTGCTATATTTATCTGTTTTGCTATTGGGCCCTGGACTAGGAGCCTGGGCTGGCCCGCAGAGGGCATCAGCCGTGATGGAATGGCTGCTTGAGACCCTGGATTTGGCTCTGCCTGCAGGGGGACTGAGCTAAGAGGTCTAAGACCCAAGTGTCCTGCAGAGAAAAGCTTTCAGAGAGCCCTGGGCCCCTGAGACAGGCCACCGTGCCGGAAACATGGGCCCTGTTACCTTTCGATTCAATTTGTCCCTGCCTCTCCCTGAAGAACATGGGTCACACCTTTCCCCTCTTGTACCTTCGGAAGCTCCCCCATGGCCCTCAGGCTAGAGTTCTTGGGCTAGCCAGGAAGAGGCCTTGCCATTCCTGCAGCCTTGTCTTTCACTCTTTTTATCAGATTCTCCACATTCCAGACCCAAGGGACTTTCTTTCCTCCTGCCGAACCCTCTACATTCTCTCCTATTTCCAGGCTTTGGTATCATCTGTTTCCTCTGCCGGGGAAACTTGGCCCCGCTCTTCATCAGGCTGAGCGCTAAACATCCTTCAAGTGTCAGCTTCATCGATTTTTTTCAGGAAGGCTTCCCCATTGTCCGAACAGGATGAGCCCCTGACCTGGACCTTCCTGGCAGCAGGTATCAGACCTGTCCTCACAGCCATGTTCTTCCCTTGCCTTCTGAGATAAACCCTCAAGACCCAGCCAATGACTGTGAAGCTGGGCATCCTCCATTTATACACCCAGACCCCGTGTCCACTGTGCACTCAGGGACTTGTCGTGTTTACAAAATCCTCTGAAAATGCTCACGACCATGACTGACCCACACCTACTTTTTTCAACAGAAAGGTTGGACACAGTTTATAAGGAGACTGGAGCCTAAGCCTCGACCCAACCCCTTGCAAGAACCATTGAGGGTCAAACTCCCTGGGGCCAGCTCAGTCTGAAATAATGTAAAACCATGAAGGCATCCAACAACCAGTTGGATAATGACACATGACACTGGAAGAGGCAATGGTCACAGAGCATGAAGGCAGTAAAATACTGTGTCACAAAGCCTTAAGAATACGAACACCCTTTGCTGTAGCAATTGCACCTCTAGGAGTTCATTATAATAAAATGCTGCATGGAACAGAGATGAATTTAAGAGGACGTCTACTACAGTGTTGCTCACACAGTGAAAAAATGGAGATAATCTAGATAGCCAACACCAGGAGATCCGTTACAAGTAAAAATTCAGACATTTCCCTGCCACCATTAAAAATGACGTACACGTGCGTTACCGGCATGGAGTCATACTTGGTGTGTGTCAAGAACTGTTCAGTGACAAGTGACAGAAATCCATCTCAAAATGGAAAAAGCAAAGGGAGGGTTTATTGGTTCATGGAATCCAAAGGAGAGTTGGACAACCGAGGTTCAGGAAGGACCATGCTGTGACCAAACTTTAAAAACAACTGGAGTGTGGGACTCAGACAGCTCAAGGATTCCCTCTCTGTCTGCTGTGTTTGCCTCTCCCCACACCCAGACTTTCTCACTGCAGACCAGATAGGGGGAAACAAGTTTCAGCCACAGGGAAGAGTCTACCTGAAGTCTCCAGCCCCAAATCCAAAAAATCTTAAGCAAGGAATATATTGGCCACCTTAGGTCGAGGATCCAAACCAGAACAGTCCACTGTGGTCAGGGTATGTTGGCACTGTGGTTGACCCAACTGGGGTCAAGACCTGCCTCTGGACCAATCAACTAAGACTGGGGGAGGGGCCTCCTTGACCTAACAGGATAGCTGCAGAATTAAGCAAGGAATAAGGGCGGTTCCTAGGAAAGGGAACTGGCCGATAATCTCAGTTATCCTCTCCCTAGTGTTCAAGGAAATGATTAACAAGACAGGAAGCACAGTGAGGCCCCATTTCTGTAAAAATGATGGGGGGTGGGCAATAGGAGAAAGAAGTCTGGAAAGGTATTCTAGTGTTGAAAGTGATTTTCTTGTAGCTGTGCTGTGTTTTCTACAAGGAATGCCAATGATTTGTGAGATTAATTTTTTTTTATTTAAATTCAATTAGATTTAAAAAATTTTAAGAGAGAAAAGCCATACTGACTCCATGAGTATTGAGAATGTTGACTCGGCCTTCCCTGCCTCTCCCCTTCAGCCAGCCCATGTTGGAT
Organism: Neomonachus schauinslandi; assembly: GCF_002201575.2. NCBI lineage: Eukaryota > Metazoa > Chordata > Mammalia > Carnivora > Phocidae > Neomonachus > Neomonachus schauinslandi. Next base: position 109,787,890 of record NC_058409.1, on the reverse strand, counting down.
TTGAAACCAACAATTCTGTGACCTGCACACCTCACGTGTGTCTCCAGTCACCCATCCATCAACTAATGGGTATTGACAGGGGCCCAGGAAGTGCCAGGCAGCAATGTGTACTGGAGATGCAGTGACCAGTAACGGCCAGACCTTGCCCTCCAGGAGCTCCCAGTCTGGAGGAAGAAACAGAAGAATGCATATCAGTTATGTTTTAAGAAGCTCAAAACAGGGGCGCCTGGGTGACTCAGTCGTTAAGCGTCTGCCTTCGGCTCAGGTCATGATCCTGGGGTCCTGGGACGGAGCCCCGCCTTGGGCTCCCTGCTCAGCGGGAAGCCTGCTTCTCCCTCTCCCGCTCCCCCTGCTTGTGTTCCCTCTCTCGCTGTGTCTCTCACTATCTCTGTCACTATCTCTGTCTTTCTCTTTCAAATAAATAAAAAAAGAAGCTCAAAACAGAAGTGTGAGCAGTGTGCCAGGAAAATATAGACCAAAGAACAACACCTTCTGTTTATGTTTATGGGGACTTGAAAGGTGGTTTGAGGCACTTGAGGTCTCGGGGCGTATGCAAAGGTACAGGGTTCACCCGCAGTTGGCAGGTAGCTGGGTGTGGCAGGAAGTCTGAGGGACAGGCTGTGAACCCATTCACTAAGCATTTAATGAGCATCTATCCTGTGTCGGGCTTTTGCCTAAGGCCTTGCTGATGAGATAGGGAAAGCATTTGGGATTCAATTCCAGAGGACCTGGAATGCCCTTCTATCTCTTTTCCAATAAAACAAAATTGAAATTGGGGCGCCTGGGTGGCTCAGTGGGTTAAGCATCTGATTTCAGCTCAGGTCATGATACTGGGGGTCCTGGGATGGAGCCCCGTGTCCTGTGGGGCTCGCGCTCAGCAGGGAGTCTGCTTGTCCCTCTTCCTCTCCTTCTGTCCTCTGCCCCTCCCCCTGCTTGTGTGCGTGCTCGCTCCCCCTGCCCCCGTCTCAAGTAAATAAATAAAAATCTTTAAAATGTGGGCCTGTCTCTTCTCCCCCAGGAGGGATCAAGATCCCGCCCAACTTGGGCCCTCTGGAGTATCTTCAGCTTGTGTACCCCCACATTCGGGGAAGAACTGGGTGTGGGGGTGGGTGGTAGTGAGGGCTTCCCAACACCCTGCTTCCTGGATCTGTAATGACGTCCAAGTGCCAGGGGTGTGGGGACACACTATTTGGGGAATCCTCCCGGAAAATGCTACGGAAGATTGAGCTGTGTTCAGAAGGTCCTCGCTGGGCTTTGCAGTAGGGGCCTGGAGTCACAATCATGGCACCACGGTTCGAGCTTTGGGTCCCTGGAGGGGCTCTGGGGAAGGGGGATCACTGTTTCTGAAGTGTCTTTCATGCCCTAAGCCAAATGACCTTGGCCTGAATCACTGAGGGTTATGTAAGATTAGGTGGCCACTTAGTCAAAAATAGCTCTCATCTGACTCCAGCCTACAGAACAGCATCCAAGCGAAGGGGGCACAGATGGGCCAGAGCTGGGCACGCATAGGGACAGTCCCTTCCTGGTCCTCACCACTGGAGAGTTGTTGGGTAGCAGCAACGTGGCCGTTTTGCTGAAGCCCAGAAACCAAGGGACCACAAAGGCAGAAATTCGGTGCAAACATTAGAATAATTTGAGTAAGAGAGGACAGCAGGCAGAAAGAGCACTGAACTAGGAGTCTTCAGATCGGCTACTACCACTGACACTCTAGAGCCCGGCACTTTGATTTATTCACTCAACAAACACTGGGCAGTCACTATGTGCCAGAGATGGTGCCTGCCCGGGGACACAGCGGCAATGACAGATGCCGTCCCTGCTCTCATGGAGCTCCAGCTTGTGGTTCAACCGTCTTGTCCCCCATCCTACTGAGAACTAACATGTTCTGAGATCTTCTCTGTGCCAGGTGCTTTACAAGCCATTGCCATTATTGTGAACACAATCCCTGGCTGCCCGTGGCTTAGAGTCTAGAGGAAGAAACAGACAAGTAACAGACAAAACGACAACAAAACTCATAATGACAATTCCGAGAAAGATTTGCCAAGGGCCCTTCCAGATCTAAGAGGTGGACCTCTCTATTGAATGAATGGGACTGATTGTTCCTATCTTCTTCAAGGGTTCTGGCCAGTGAAGGCACATGCCAGGGCCCTTGTACTCTCCCTCTGGAAGTGACACTGGGGAGAAATCACTGGGACCATGCTTGAGGTAGAGGCGCCCGGTCCACTGCTGTTCAGAGTGGGTGTTGCTCTGAAACTTTTGGGGACAATTTGGCAACAGTCACCACAGCTTTAGAAGTATGGCTCTCCTTCCACCTAATAAGTCCACTCCTGGGAACTGATCCAAAGGAAATAATTGGATAAGTGCACAAAGATGTACATTATAATGAAGCTCACTGCATCCTTATTTATGGTAGTTAAAAATTTGAAATAACTATGATAACCAATATTAAGGGATTGTTGGAATGAATTGCAGGATAGCCATAAAATGTGGTAAAATAATTAGGCGGCCCTTTATGCCACAGACATGGCAACATGGCCATATGTGAAGTTTAAAAAGTTGTGTGCAGAGAAATTAGACCCTGTGCACTGTTGGTAGGAATAGAAAATGGTATAGCCCCTGTGGAAGACAGTATGGCAGGTCCCTAAAAAACTGAAATAGAATTGCCATGTGATCCAGCAATCTCATTTCTAGGTGCATACCCAAAAGAACTGTCAGCAAGTTCTCAAAGAGATATTTGTACAGTCTTGTTTAGAGCAGCATTATTTATTTTTTTTTAAAGATTTTATTTATCTATTTATGTGACAGGGAGAAGCAGGCTCCCCACTGAACAGGGAGCCTGATGCGGGGCTCGATCCCAGGACCCCGGGATCATGACCTGAGCCGAAGGCAGACGCTTAACCAACTGAGCCACCCAGGCGCCCCAAGAGCAGCATTATTTATAATACACAAAACATGGAAACAACATGTCCGTTGACAAGTGAATGGATAAGTAAATGTGGTCCACAGACACAATGGAACATTACCTGGCCTTCAGAACAGAGGAAATTGTGACATGTGTTACGACATGGCTGAACCTTGAGGACGTTACACTCAATGAAATAAGTCAGTTACAAAAAGACAAATACTGTGTGATTCCACCTATGCGAGTCACTTAGAGTAGTCAAATCATAAAGACAGAAAGTAGAGTGGTGGTTGCCACGGGCTGTGGGAGGGGAGAATGAGGATTTAGTGTTTCATGGGCCTAGAGCTCCAGTTGAACAAGATGAAAAGAGTTCTGGAGATAAATGGCAGTGGTGCTCGCACATTATCAATGTATTTAATGTCACAGAACTGTACACTTAAAAATGGCTAAAATAAATAAATAAATAAATAAAATAAAAATAAAAATGGCTAAAATTGTGAATTTTACAGCCATGTGTATTTTACCATAATAAAAAAAATTAGAAAAAAATGGGGACAATAGCACTGAAAAAGAATAAAATACTTAGGAATAAATTTAACCACAGAGATGCAATATACTAAAACAACAAAACGTTACTGAAAGAAATTAAAGAAGATCTAAATAAGTGGACATCCACATTCATGGGCTTAGGACTTAATATTTTTGAGGTGAGGGGCGCCTGGGTGGCTCAGTCAGTTAAGTGTACGACTCTTGATTTTGGCTCAGGTCATGATCTCAGGGTTGTGAGATCGAGCCCCTGGTCTCAGGGTGGGTCCAAACTCAGCTCAGAGTCTAGTTGAGAGTCTCTCTTCCTCTCCCTCTGCCCCTCCCCCAGATCGTGTGCACATACTCTATCTCTCTAAAATAAATAAATTAAATTAAATTAAAAAAAAAATTGTTAAGGTGACAATAATTCCCAAATCCATTACAGATTTAATGCAATCCCTATGAAAATCTCAAAACCCCACAAATTCCACTTTTCAGAAGTGGGAAAGCCAATTCTGAAATTCATGTGGAATTGCAAGAAATCCCAAATAGCCAAAACAATCTTGAAAAAGAAAACTAAGTGTGAAGACTCCCACTTCCTGATTTCAAAGCTTGCTACACAGCTACAGTAATCAGAATAGCGTGGTATTGCATAAGGGTAGTCTTACATATAGATCAGTGGAATAGAATCAAGAGCCCAGAAATAAACCTATATATCTTTGACAATGGGATTTCAACAAGAATGTTAAAACCATTCAATGGGAAAAGAATAATCTCTTTAATAAATGGTGCTGAGACAACTGGATATCTTACAAGCAAAGAATGAAGTTGGGCCCTTACCTCACACCATATGAAAAAATAAACTCAAAATATATAAAGGTCCTGAATATAAGAACTAAAACTACAAGAAGAAAACGTAGGAGTAAGTCTTTATGACCATGAGCACAAACTACAAAAGAAAAACAACACAGATAAATTGGACTTCATCAGAATAAAAATCTTTTATGCATCAAAGGATACAACCAAGGGACTCCTGGGTGGCTCAGTCATTAGGCTTCTGCCTTCGGCTCAGGTCATGATCCCGGGGTCCTGGGATTGAGCCCCGCCCGCGTTGGGCTCCCTGCTGAGTGGGAAGCCTGCTTCTCCCTCTCCCACTCCCCCTGCTTGTGTTCCCTCTCTCACTGAGTCTCTCTCTGTCAAATAAATAAATAAAATCTTTAAAAGAAAAAAAAAGGATACAACCAAGAAAGTGAAAAGAAACCCACAGAATGGAAGAAGACATTTACAAATCATATATGTGATAAGGGTCTTGTATCCAGGATATATAAAGAAGTTGCCTGAGTAAACAAAAGAAAGGCAAACAACCCAAGTTTTTGTTTTTGTTTTTTTAAAGATTTTATCCATTCATTCATGAGGGACAGAGAGAGAGAGGCAGAGGCAGAGGGAGAAGCAGACTCCCCACCGAGCAGGGAGCCTGATGCGGGACTCGATCCCAGGATCCCGGGATCATGACCTGAGCCGAAGGCAGATGCTCAACCGACTGAGCCACCCAGGCATCCCACAACCCAGTTTTTTAAATGGGCAAAGGACTTGAATAGATATTTCTCCAAAGAATATATGCAAATAGCCAACAAATACATGAAAAGATGCTCAATGTCATTAGTCATTAAGGAAATGTAAATCAAAACCACGATGAGATGCCACTTCATATCCACTAGGATGGCTATAAAACAAACAAGCAAACAAACAAACAAGTGGAAAATAACTAATGTCGGGAAAGATGTGGAGAAATTGGAATTTTCATACATTGCTGGTAGGAATACAAAACAATGCAGCCACTGTAGAAAATAGTTTGGTATTTTCTCAAGAAGTTAAACATAGAATGACAATTCAACCCAGCAATTCTACTTTTAAGTATATACGCCCCCAAAAATCAAGAATAGGTATTCAAACAAAAACTTACACACATGGGTTCATAGCAGCAGTATTCACAGTAGCCAAAAGGAAGATATAACCTAAATGTCCCTCAAGTGGTGAGTGGATAAACAAACATGGTATATCCATTCAATGGAATATTATTTGGCCATAAAAGGGAATGAAGGTCCTGATAGAAGCTTCAACAGGGATGAACCTTGGAAATATTATGCTAAGTGAAAGAATCCTGACACAAAAGACCATCTATTATATGATTATATATTAAATGGCCATTTATTTATTTAAAAGAAATTTTTTTTAAATACTAGATTGAGACTTCCAGTATCTTTTTTTTTCTCTAAAGATTTTATTTATTTATTCGACAGAGAGAGACACAGTGAGAGAGGGAACACAAGCAGGAGGAGTGTGAGAGGGAGAAGCAGGCTTCCTGCTGAGCGGGGCTCGATCCCAGGACCCTGAGATCATGACCTGAGCCGAAGGCAGACGCCCAACGACTGAGCCACCCAGGCGCCCCTAAATGACCATTCATTTATATGAAATACCTAGAATAGGCAAATCCACAGAGACAGAAAGCAGATTAACGGTTACTAGGGGCTGGGAGAGGGGGATAGGGGGTGACTCCTTGATGGGTACAGGGTTTCCTTTCGGGGAAATGAAAATGTTCTGGAACTAGGTAGTGGTCATGGTTGTACAATGCTGTGGATGTACTAAGTGCCACTGAATTATACACTTGAAAATGGTTAAAAATGGAAAAAACAGGGGCATCTGGGCGGCTCAGTCATTAAGCGTCTGCCTTCAACTCAGGTCATGATCCCGGGGTCCTGGGATCGAACCCCGCATCGGGCTCCCTGCTCAGCGGGAAGCCTGCTTCTTCCTCTCCCACTCCCCCTGCTTGTGTTTCCTCTCTGGCTGTGTCTCTCTCTGTCAAATAAATAAATAAAATCTTTAAAAAAAAAAAAGTGGAAAAAACATGGTGTGCATTCCTGAAAAATAACTGGAAGAACAGACACTAAAATGTTCACAGTGATGATTTCTGAGTAATGGTGAGTAACTTTTCACTCTCCTTTTTTTTTTTTAAATACTTTCTGATCATTTTACAATTAAGCATGTTTTGCTTTAGTAATCAGAGTAAGTAAGAGCCACAATGAACTGTTTCATTTTAGAAAGCAAGAAGAAAAGGAAGGAAAGAAGCCGGGGGTTGGGGGGGGGGCGGTTGTGGAGGAGAAGGAAGGAAAGAAGGAAGGAAGGAAGAGAGGGAGGGAGAGAAGGGAGGAAGGGAAAGAGGAAGGGAGGGAGGAGGGGAGAGGGGGAGGGAGAAGGAGAGAGGGGAAGGGAGGAGGGGGAAGGGAAAGAAGGCAAGAGCCCTTGAACCACCGCCTCCTTGACTCTCCCATCTACTTGGGACTGCAGGCCTTGCTAGAGGGGCTGAGAGTTGTCAGGGTTTCTGGTTAGACACCAGGAAGGACACTTGAGGTCAACAGGGGTGAGGACACAGCTAATAGAACTCTTCACATGTGCTATAGAAAGATCCCCAAGATGTATTGTGTGAGAAGCAAGATTTAGAACATAGTACTTCAATTACTATAAACATACACACAATCACTAAAGAATGTAAATCCATTTGCAAATGCAAAGATACTCTCTGCCAAGATGAATTAAAAAAAAACAGTAAACAGTTTTCCTTAGAGAGGGGAACTGTTTGGGGCACCTGGGTCGCTCAGTTGCTTAAGCAGCTGACTCTTGACTTGATCTCTGAGTGGTGAGATCGAGCCCTGCGTTGAGCTCTGTGCTCAGTGAGGACTCTGCTTGAATTTTCTCCCTCTGCCTCCCCCCCCACCCCGCCTTGCACAAGCTCTCTCTAAAAATAAATAAATAAAATATTAAAAAAAGAGAGAGGGGAACTGAGTGGCTAGGAGTGGGGAGGGAAGGGGGCTGACTTTTCACTGTGTGTACATTTTCATCTCCGTATCTTTTGAATTTGGTAGCACGTACTTCCAAAGATACATACTTATTTCTTGAATACTAACTTCGCATCATAAAAACAAAGTTTTTGGGGCACCTGGGTGGCACAGTTGGTTAAGCCCCAGACTTGGTTCAGGTAGTGATCTCAGGGTCATGAGATCGAGTCCCGTGTCTGGCTCTGCACTCAGTGTGGAGTCTGCTTAAGACTCTCTCTCCCTCTCCCTCTGCCCTTCACCCCTACTCACTCTCTCCCTCTCTAAAAAATAAATAAATCTTTGACAAAAACAAAACAAAACAAGTTTCTAACACATACGGTAAAAGATATTCAGGTTAAAAAAAAAAGTTTGTTTCTGCCCTATTTTGTGTTTACCAGATTAACAGCAGATTTACTTAACATAAATAAGGCAGATATTCCTTAAACATTCAAGCAATACAGGAATGTTTAAAGTAAACAAAACACTCCTAGCTTACTTTCAAACAGAAAGTATATTTAATGATAAAATGTATTTTAAAATAAAAGAAATGTATTTTTAAAAATGGTCATTTTTTTTACTTCTTTTTCTTTTTGTATGAATTTTTTCTTTTCTTCTTTTTTTTTTTTGGTCCGAATTTTCTATAGTGATATCTATTACTTTTATTTTGGAACAGGTCTGTAATTAACCAAATTCCTGAACATAAAGCCACTGGCTTTAGGCAACTAGTAAAGCAGTGTTGGCCTGACCTTGACCTCCCAGCAGCCTCAGACCCTTCCATTTGGCCCTGCTCTCTGTAGCCTCCTTGGCCCAAACTCTGGGCCCTGCCTCTCCTGCTGCCCTCAGATGGCCTGCCGGCCAGCCAAGCCCTTCAGTCTGTCCCCATCTTAGGCTTTCTTAGCCCTCAGGACTCCCTGGTGGAACCAGGACATGGCAGAGGGCAGGTTGCTTCGGGATTCCTCTCTAGGAGGGGCGTAGGGGCTGATTTGAAGGTGTTTGTCTAACAAGCACAGCATTTTCACTTTGATAGTATGTTATAGACAAAGTTTCCAAAAGAATTTTTTATTCCTCCTTTAAGTTAGGTTGAGCAAAAAAGTGGGTGTGCATATGTTAGGGGAGACCTGATGGAGATGGAGAAGTGGGCTCCAGCGGGGACCATCGTCCCCCGTCCTCTGATGTAGCCACGATGGGGAGAGCTTGATGTCTGCCTGCTCAGCCCCACCCTGCAGAAGACAGAGGGAAGCAAAAATACCTCCAGCCTCCTTGTCCCCAGACATGTCATTGAAAAATCTTCCTGGGCTGCCCCCATGGTCTGGGACCAAAGGTTTGAAGGTTTTCTCCTGAGACTTGTTTTCTGAGCCTTACCCCTGCTTGGCTTCTCTGCTCTACTCCTCCCCGCACGCTTCTGAGGTAATGCTAGGTCAGACCCAAGTGGGCCGGTCAGAAACTTCCAGCCTTCTCTGGTGACTTCTCTGGCAAGGTCCTTTTTACCCCGGATAACTCCCCCATTGCCTAAAATCCTTCCATTTGAAAACCATCCTCTTGCATTCTCAATTCTAAATACCTATGTAAGAACAAACAAAAAGTTCATTTTCTCCCCTGAATTATAAAAATATATAACTGTGTAAAATAGAAAAAAGTAGAACCTTCCCCACCAAAAGTCACAAAATAGCCACACACCCAGTACCTAAACAGAACCGCTATAATATTTTGGAGTATTTCTTTGAAGCCTTTAAAAATAAGGGCGCCTGGGTGGCTCAGTTGGTTGGGTGACTGCCTTCAGCTCAGGCCATGATCCTGGAGTGCCGGGATCGAGTTCTGCGTCAGGCTCCCTGCCCAGCGGGGAATCTTTTTCTCCCTCTGACTCTATCCCCGGTTCTGCTCTCTTTCTCTCTCTCTCAAATAAATAAATAAAATAAAATCTTAAAAAAAAATAAATAAAAAATAAAAATAAATCCCTGAGTCACGATGATTATTATTGTTGCTTTATATAGTTGTGATCATTCCATACATAAACTCTGATCCTTTTTAATACAAACCATTTCAACAGAAGCATCTTTTTTTTTCATATTGCTGTAAATCCTGGCTCTGCTGTGCTGTTAGCGATGTAATCTTGGGCACATTATTTAATCTCTCTGTGCCCCGGTTTCCTTACCTGCAAAATGGGGATAATACCCATATTTTACCTTATAGGGTTTCTGCAAGGATTCAGTGAGACAATGCAGGTAAAATTCTTGGCCAACAGGGAAATGCAGTAAATGTTAGCAATTCATCTATTGCTAGCATAGACATGGTTGATTTCATTTTTCAACGATCGCAAATAATGCTACAGTGAACACCTCTGTGTCTGGAGCCTTGTCTGTATTGAGGGTTAATTCCTTAGGAGAGATTCCTGGAAACAGAATTGCTGGACCAAAGGGTTAAGGCATGTTCCTGATACAGATTGTTATTGACGCTCCCGCCAGGAGAGACAGAATCCTGGTTTGATTTACTCTTCATTTATTTATTTGTTTATGTATTTCCAGCTTTCTTGAGATACAATTGACATAGAACATGGTGTAAGAATAACGTGTACAATGCGATGATTTGATACACTTATGGATCGCAAAATGTTTTCCACAATATGGTTAGTTAACATGTCCTTTACCTCACATAATTACCATTTTGTTGTTGTTATGGAGAATCCTGGTTTTAAGTGGGAATCTGTCCTCGGCAGGACAGGACATGGAGCCCCCGTCCCCTACTCCAGCACACACAACTTTAGTGGGTGTGAGTTCAGAAGCCTTCTCTCTCTGAACAAGCCTGCCTGCAAGTCTTATAAGACATCTCGGCATCATGCGGGGACCTGGTAGAATAACCCTCATCGTGCCCTTTGTAAAACCGAGGCAAGGATCTTGGGATCTCGCCCAAGGTGTGGTGAGGAATCATCGATGGCTAATGGCTGAACTGGACTTTCGTCCTCCCGGTCATAAAAGACCTTTGATTTGCTTGGCCACTTTCGAGTTTCTCAGGAAAAGTGATAACACTAAGGCCAAAGTTCGTGCCAGTTGGTCAGACTGCCTCCCTCCAGCACCCACAAGGCTGCGAGGGGAGAGGGACGATTGCAGGCCCATGAGTGCTGGGCCAGGTTCCCTGGGGTTGGGGTCATAAGGGCTAGGAGATGCTTCCCAACAGATCCTCCCACAATCATACCACAGGAAATATCCCCATGCTTTGTCAGTCTACACCCACCCCTGACACAACTGAAGGACGTAGGTTTGACACACAGCAGACAGAAGACTTAGAATGAGATGAGGCTCTGCGGGGAGCCTCCTTCTCCTTCCCCCTCTGTCCCTGCTTGTGTTCCCTCTCTCTCTCTGTGTCAAATAAATAAATAAAAACTTTAAAATAGAGAGAGAGAGAGAGAGACTAACCTCAGTCAGTACCCATGGATATCCAGTCCTATCTGAGTATCATAACGTAGAAAAAATTTAATGATGTGGAAAATGTTCACAATATGTTGTTAAAGAGGGGCGCCTGGGTGGCTCCGTCGTTAAGCGTCTGCCTTTGGCTCAGGTCATGATCTCGGGGTCCTGGGATCGAGCCCCGCATCGGGCTCCCTGCTCGGCGGGAAGCCTGCTTCTCCCTCGCCCACTCCCCCTGCTTGTGTTCCCTCTCTCACTGTGTCCCTCTGTGTCAAGTGAATAAATAAAATCTTTAATAAAAATAATTTTAAAAACTATTAAAAAATATGTTGTTAAAGAAAATAATTAGGTTTAGGAGGAAATGTGTAATTGCAATCTCATTTTGGTCAAAATAGGAAAACATCTGTTTTGTCAAAATGTAAGATTAAGGAGGGGTGCCTGGGTGGCTCAGTTGGTTAATCATCTGCCTTTGGCTCAGGTCCTGGTCTTAGGGTCCTGGGATCAAGCCCCGCGTTGGGCTCCCTGCTCAGTGGGGAGCCTGCTTCTCCCTCTCCCTCTGTTTTCCCTCTGTCAAACAAATAAATAAAATCTTAAAAAAAGAAATGTGAGATTAAGGAATATATATACACATATATATGTTTAATTATTCATGCTTCATATTTTGTCTAATGAACATGTATTGGTTGTGAAGTTTAAAATACTGTGAAATGTTTGATAAGATGAGCTGTTCTTACTGTGTTTGACTGGTTGATAAAGAAATGCTAGAGGTGAAGTGACATTGTCAAGGTCAAGCCAAGACTGAGTGGCCCATTGATTCATGGCCAGGTCTGTGACCTTTCCATTTCACGGGAAGGAAACACCTCTCCAGTAGTGTATTGAGTGTTTTGGACACACAGCATCTGAAAGATCTGATAGACTGGACCGTTCTCTCTCCCACTCACTCCCTTTTACTGGATTCCAGGGACTGATTGTTGTCTGGAGCGTGTCAGTGGCTATAAGTGCATTCTTTCTCCCATTTCAAAGTACACTCACCAGGTTTTCTTCCGCACTTCAGGTCAGTAACATGACCCTGGAGCTCTTCTGGGCAGAGAATCATGTCAGCAGGACGGGCTGTGAAGTCTCCTGCAGACTGAGCCAGTAATAATCTGTGACTCATATCTGCAGATAACAATTTTCTAGAAAGGTGTCTGTGGAGTGAGAGGGACACACAGAGAGACAGAGACAGAGGGGCAGCAAGGCAACATGCCTAGACTTACTACTCTGGGACTGAAAGGACCCTTCCAGATCACCTACCTCATTGCTGCGTGATCTGGGAAGCTGAGGCCTGGGTTGCACAGGCCAGCAGGACAGCCAGGGCCAGAATCAGCTGGGTTTGCTTCCTGAACATCTCTCTGTACCTTCCTTTGCTGTCCCTGCTCCCCACCCCAGTGCACAGGGATGCCACAACTCCTCCCTAGCGGATCTTCCTTCCACCTACGGCTATGTCACCAGGGACCCTAAGAACTGTGTTGGGGGATCTGCATGTTAATCTGGGCCAATGAGACAGCATGGAAGGATCTTTAGTCGGGAGAGCAGTGGGGTCAGATCTGGATCTCAGGAGGCCACTGAAACCCTCTGCCGTGGACAGAATGGGTCTACGGAAGCTAGAGTGGGCTCAGGGAGCTGCTGTAATTGTCCTGGTGGGAGGCAGGGCAGCCTGGGCCAAGGCTAGGGCAATGGGGATGGAGAAGAGTGGGTGGTCTCCCCAAGTCCTTGGATCCCTCACTGATCTCCTCCTTCTGCATTTGTAGTCAGAATCAGCCAATGTAATACCCAGTTATGGGCTTCTATTTGTTAGGACTCTTAGGTGTGACTGCACAGAAACCTGACTTGAACCAGCTCAAGGTCAGCACAGTTGAGCAGTGTCAGGCACATGGTAGGTCTTCAGTAAATGATGAATGTATGGGTGAATGAATGAATGAATGGCTCTTGACTCCGGGACCCTTGTTCTTTCTACTACGCATTAGGCAATACTGACCTTAAGCCTAAATTCTATAATCCTAAGTACTCCAAGGCCATCTATTCTGGGCTTGCACCCAACTCAGGAATCCCCTCTACATCATGTCTGACAGATATCCATTTGGCCTGTCTTTGGAATTCTCCAGGGACAAGATACTCACTGCTTCAAAAAGCAATCCATATTAACAACCAACCAACCAAATAGTAGTTTAAAAATCAGCTATATTGAATATAATTTATGTAAAATAAAGTGCACCAACTTAGGTATAAAATTCAATGAGTTTGACAAACATATACAGTTACATAACCACCACCACAATGCCGTTTAGAATATTTCTTATCATGCCAGGAAGTTTGCCTGTCTTCTTTTTTTTTTTTTTTTTTTTAAAGATTTTATTTATTTTTTTGAGACAGAGAGAATGAGAGACAGAGAGCATGAGAGGGAGGCGGGTCAGAGGGAGAAGCAGACTCCCTGCCGAGCAGGGAGCCCGATGCGGGACTCGATCCCGGGACTCCAGGATCATGACCTGAGCCGAAGGCAGTCGCTTAACCAACTGATAACCCAGGCGCCCAGCCTGTCTTCTTTTGTAGCCATTTTGCTCTCCCCACCCCTGGTCTCAACTTCCTGTCACTATATATATATATATATATTTTTTTTTTTTTTAAGATTTTATTTATTTATTTGACAGAGAGAGATACAGTGAGAGCAGGAACACAAGCAGGGGGAGTGGGAGAGGGAGAAGCAGGCTTCCCGCAGAGCAGGGAGCCTGATCCGGGCTCGATCCCAGGACCCTGGGATCATGACCTGAGCCGAAGGCAGACGCTTATCGACTGAGCCACCCAGGTGCCCCTCCTGTCACTATATTTTTGCCTTTTCTAGAATTTCATTTAAATGGAATTACAGTTGACCCTTGAACAACATGGGTTTAAACTGTGAGGGTTCACTTTTTTGCAGATTGATTCAAAAAATACGGTATAGCACAGTAAACGTATTTTCTCCTCTGCATGATTTTCTTAACATTCTCTTTTCCCTAGCTTACTTTTTTAAGAACATGGTATAGGATACATGTAACATACAAAAAATGTGTTAATTGACTCTTCATGTTATCGGTAAGGCTTCGGATCAACAAAGAGTTATTAGTAGCTAAGCTTCAGGGGAGTCCAAAGTTATAGGCAGATTTTCAACTGCACAAAGAATTCGTGTCCCTAACCCCTGCATTGTCCAAGTGTACTTGGACTGTACACGCTGTTCAGTTGTTTGAGTCTGGCATATTTCACTTAGCAGAATGCATTTGAGATTCATCTATGTTGTTGCATACATCAGTACTTTATCCCTTTTTATTGCTGAATACTATGCCATTGAATGGATGTTTCCATGATTTGTTTGTTTACTCGTTCAGTTGGTTTATTCAACCCACCATTTGGGTTGTTTCCAGCTTTTGGTTATTGTTAACAAAGCTTCTATGATAATTCACATGTGCATCGTTATGTGGACATATTTTTAAAAATTTCTCTTCTATAAATGTGACTTCTGGGTTGCATGGGAGGTGTATGTTTAATTTTTTAAAAACCTGCAGAACTATTTTCCGAAGTAATATCTTGTATTTGTATCATTTTGCACTCCTGTCAATATTGTCTGAGGGTTCCGGTTGCTCCACGTTGTGGCAAACACTGGGTATGGTCAGTTTTTAAAACTGTAGCCCCCGTAGGAAATGTGTAGTGGTTTTGCATTGTGATTGTCATTTGTGTTTCCCAGATGACTGATGATCCTGAGTACCTTTCCATGGGCTTGTTTGCCATACGTAGGAAGTAGATGAGGTAGGGAACGAGGGAGAACTTCCATCTCAGCTCTGAACTCTGCCTTCACAGAGATACAGGCATGTTGTCATTCATCCATCACACATTAATTGAGCACCTACTGTGGACCATATGCTGTGCTGGCTCAGGGGATGGCCATGAACCAGACAGACATGGTCCCTGTCTCATGGATCTTACAGAGTCAGAACAACACACTCACTTCCTTTCCTCATGGCAGCTTATATCAAAAATACGTATCTACCTGTCAAAGAATTGCTGAGTGATTAGGAAACATCAAAACAGATAGATTTATGCTAATTGTATATATTATATAATTTTATGTTGATGGCTCATTAAGGTGTCTTTCATTTAAGATATAGGTACTTATTAAATATTTGGTTCTTTCACGTGGGTTACCTTCAAGGAGGGATTCCATGTGATCATCAAGGGAGATTAGGATTGCTACTGTCTTTGAGAGTCAGAGAGCTAGAAAACTGGCCCAAAGTCATTCAAAAGAGAGCCAGTCTTTGAACTCAAATCTTGGGACTTTAAGTCCAGATAGCTGCTTTGAATAGTATCTGAGTACCATTGGCATATTTTTAGTACACTTTTAGGACTAACATACTAACTATAATCAGTTAAAATTAAAGCCCAAAGGATTATGGTCTGGGTTATTTTCCAAAGTGTTCTAAATATCTATCCAAATCCCTCATTTAGCCTGTGAGGCCCCAGAGGTCCAGAGGGAACGGCCACAGAGTGAGTCAGAACCCAAGTCCAGGTGTTCTGACTCCATGCTGTTGTTTTGTGAAGCTGCTGCCTCTCGGTGCTCACTTATTTGCTTGGTCAGTCTCTGTTTATTTTCTTTATTTATTTTAAAAGATTTTATGTATTTATTTATTTGAGAGAGAGACAGAGCACGAGGAGGGGGAGAGCCAGAAGGAGAAGCAGGCTCTCTGTTGAGCGGGGAGCCCAATGTGGGGCTCGATCCCAGGACCCTGGGATCACAACCTGAGCCGAAGGCAGACGCTTAACCGCCTGAGCCACCCAGGCATCCCAGTCTCTGTTTATTCAGTCCATAAACATTTAAAGCAGTCTGTGCTGCTGTGGGCAGAGGAGTGAGGGAGGGTGGGGAAAGAGCCTCAGGAGACCCGGATGCAAACCTCAGCTCTGCCACTTCCAAGCTGAACGACTCTGGCAAGGAACTTAACCTCTGAGTCTCGGTTTCCTCATCTGTGAAATGGGACTAACAACAGCATTGACATTAGAGAGTTGCAGAGAGGCATCAAACTGCCAATGCATGGAAAGCCCTCCCTTTGAGCTCTGGATTTTACTATTTGTTGAATAAATGAAGGAATACAAGCATTTAGCTCCCTGCTGAGCTCAGAACAGCACTGGATAAATTACACAATGGCCAGCTTTTCTATTTAATAATTGCACTGAAATTATTTTTTATGAAGATTGAATTAAAGGAAATTTTAGTAGAGAACATTTTCACCAAAATCAAAATTCAAATACACTGTTTCATTTCTCTGTGTTTTCCTCAAACCTTTATCCCCATTTGAAAATTGCATTAAAGTGATTTATTATTAAGAACCTGACAACAGCAAAAAGGAAATCCTAACAGTGCATTTTTATATAAAATCCACGACTCAAAACACTAACACTTTTCATTTCTCCACATTGCCTTCCAGCTTTTATTCAGAAAATTTTTACTTTGTTGGAATCAGAATGGCTCTCTTTGTGTCACTCTTTTTTGAAGACATTTTATTACTTAATGTTTGCTTCAAATTATTTATTTATTTTAATATATTATTTATTTATTTTTAAGATTTTATTTATTCATTTGAGAGAGACATAGTGAGAGCCTGAGCTGAGAGAGGGAGAAGCAGACTCCCCGCCAAGCAGGGAGCCCGTTGCGGGGCTCAATCCCAGGACCCTGAGACCATAACCGGAGCCGAAGGCAGAGGCCCAACCAACTGAGCCACCCAGGCACCCCTTAATATATTTTTTAAAGATTTTTTTTATTTATTAGAGAGAGAGAGATCACAAGTGGGGGAGAAGGCAGAGGGAAAAGCAGACTCCCCGCTGAGCAGGGAGCCCGACGCGGGGCTCAACCCCAGGACCCCAGGATCATGACCTGAGCCAAAGGCAGACGCTTATCGACTGAACCACCCAGGCGCCCCTGCTTCAAATTATTTAATAAATAAAGCTGTACATGAACTTTATGCTGGTGATTTCTAATGGTTCCTTATGATCCTACCCAGTAGAGTTCATCTACTAACCTACAGAATCTCAACCCCTGTGGGAAATTATATCATATTGTCATATCTTATTATATTCCACGAAATCACTAAATATGTGCTATATGACGTTTGAGCTCTGTGCTCAGTTTGAGCATCACCACAACCCTGTAAGTTTAAGTATTAAAATTATCCCACTTTATTTTATTTTTTTTAAGATTTTATTTATTTATTTGAGAGAGAGAGGGAAAAGCACAGAGGGAGAGAGCTGGACACGGGGCTCGATCCCAGGACCCTGAGGTCCTGAGCTGAGTCGAATGCAGATGCTTAACTGACTGAGCCACCAGCCGCCCCTATCCCACTTTATAGATGAGGAAACTGAGGTTCATATAATTTTAATAATGTGCCAAAATTCATACAGCTAGTGTTGCAGTAATCTATTGCTGTGTAACACATTGCCCCCAAATGCAGTGGCTAAGGCAATGAGAGCAGCTTTTTTGTTCATGATTCTGTAATGTGGTCAGGGTTTGGTGAGGTTGGCTCATCTCTGCTCCACGTGGTACTGACTGAGGCAGTTTTACTGGAGCTGGAGGATCCAAGATGGGTTTATTCAGATGCCTGGTATCTCTGCAGAGGAGGTGGAAATGGGGGCGGGGGGGGTGGGCGCTGGGGGAACGGCAAGCTGCTTTCTCTCTTTGTGGTCGGTCGTCCTCCAGGGCCTCTGTGTTTCCACGCGGTCTGCCTGACAGGTTGGCTGGACTTCTTTATGGGTATGGGGCTTCCTAGATATGGAAAGCAGAAGCTCCAAGGTGTCTTAAGTCCTAGGCGGGATCTGGCACAACACCCTCTCTGCTGCATGCTTTTGGTCAAGCCAAGTCACAATGCGAGTCCAGAGTCAAGGGGAGGAAGCTACCCCCACTCCTGCTTGGAGGAATACCATGCATGGGGAGGGGGGCACTGTTGACTGCCATCTTGATAGCTATAGAGCAGAGCTTCAAACACAGGCCTGCCTCACTCTGGGCTCCAAACTCAGCCGCCCCATCCCCATTCTAACTCAACGAATGTTTTTGCCTCACTAGCTCTTTCTCTTATTTTCACTCATTTTTAGGTTGAATTGCTAGGAATGGGGAGATCTGGTTAAAGGGCAGGCACATTGTTGGGTTTTACATTGAGACAAGTCCAGCATCTGTAGAGCAAAGCGATTTCATGAGCTTCTCCTTAAGCATATAGCTCAAGCCCCTCCCCCCATCTCTTCACAAAGGGGATCCAGGTTTAATTTTGTTTATTCTGTTGTTGTATCTACTTTGACGGAGGAAATCTGGGTCCTGCTATGGAGAACCTCCTCAGGACTTCTGGGCAACAACGAAGTTAGCAAGGAGTTGTGCGGATCAGCTGCTCCTGCAGGATAGTGTTCCCTCTGGGGCAGGGTCCTTGGGGGAAAGTAATTTGCTGACCTTGACTTTTCACAGAACTTGGGGTGTGACAGAAAGAACATGGCTTACAGTCATCGGAGTTTAGTCCCCCTTCTGAAGTGCGACCCATGTGTCTTTGTTTGCTGTCTCAGTTTACACCTGTTGTCCCATATTCTGTCCAGTTTAGCATTTGTCCAGGGCCCAAACCTTCCAATTTGGACAACAAATTTTATGCATAATCTACCTGTCGAAGACACTGGGGCAAGTCCTTTCTCCTCCCCAAGCCTCAGCTTCCTTATCTGTACAACAGGCCTAGCTATCAATTTCAGAGATGTGGATCACTCTTCATTCAACAGCATCCTCCATGTGGCAGGAGCTGTCCTAGGCTCTGGGGGACACTGTGGGGATCAAGACACTGTTCCTGCTCTCCTGTTTTGCTTGTCTTACAAGAAGACAAGCAATATAATTTCAGAGATTGAATTTAGATCAGGCAGCCAGGGAGGGCTTCTCTAAGAAGGTGATATTTGGGCCAAGGCATGAAGAATGGGAGCAAAGCATAAGGGGAGGTGAGGGTAGAGCATTCCAGGTCAAGGGAACAGCAAATGCAAAGGTCCGGAATCAGGAGATAACTCATTACAAGGAATAAAATGGAGCTCATGAGAAGGGTCATGTTCTAGAAACTGTGAAGAGTCCCAACAGTAATTATTTTATACTGGAGGGCTTTAAAATACTCTCAACATCATTATGATCCTTAAGTGATCCTCAGAATGATTCAAAAAATGTTGGAGAGGTGGGGCAGAAAAGTATTATTACTCCTGCTTTAGGGAACAAAAGATTCTCATGAATTGTCTTTGCATATTTTCCCAAAATGGTCCCACTAAACTTTTATGCTTAAATTTTATTTCATGTATCACCATTATGTCTTTTGATGATGGGAATCTTCTGGGAACTAGAGACATCTTTATAAATCTCTTCCCATTATGATATTGAATTCTGTGGTTAAGTCCTTATGTGTACTGCTTTTGCATCTGTATTCATAAGAGATATTGGTCTGTAGCTTTCTGGTGATGTCTTTGTCTGGTCTTGGTATCATAGAACAAGTTGAGAAGTGTTCCTTCCTTTTCTATTTTTTGGAAGAGTTTGTGAGGAATTGGTATGGATTCTTCTTTAAATGCTCAGTAGAATTCACCAATGAAATCATCTGGGCCTGGGCTTTTCTATGTGGGTAGTTTTTCTATTACAAATTCCACCTCTTTACTTGTTTCAGGTCTGTTCAGATGTTTTATTTCTTCTTAAATTAGTTTTAAGAGTTTGCGTCTTTCCTGGAATTTGAGCATTTCACCTGAGTTATCTAATTTATTGGCATACAATTGTTCATAGCATTCACTTACAACCCCTTTTATGTCTGTAAGGTAGTCATGTCCCCTCTTTCATATCTTATTTTAATAATTTCAATCTTCTCTTTTTTTTCTAGGTCCATTTAGCTAAAGGTTTGTCAATTTTGTTGATCTTTTCAAAGAACTAACTACTGGTCATGTTGATTTTCTCTATTGTTCTTTTATTTTGTTAATTTTGGCTCTAAACCTTATTATTTCCTTTCTTCTGCTTGCTTTAGGCTTAGTTTGGTTTTCTTTTTCCAGTGTCTTAAAGTGGAGGGTTAGAATATTGATTTGAGATCTTCTCTCCTGATACAGGCATTTAGTGCTTTACATTTCCTTCTCTCCCGTGTACAGTTGTTTAACTTTGAGTCTGGGGATCCCTCCCACTTTCTCCACTGACCCTGAAGGGCTAGAGCAAAATATCCAGGTCTAGGGTCAGGAAGCCTTTCCTGGGTCCAGATATTGCTGGTTGCTAAGTGACCTTAGCTAAGTCCCTGCCCCTCTGGGTCTTAGTTTGTTTTTTGTTTTTTGTTGTTGTTTTTTAAAAACTTTATTTTTTATTTATTTTTATTTTTAATTTATTTAATTTATTTATTTTTAAAGATTTTATTTATTTACTTGACGGAGAGAGACACAGTGAGAGCAGGAACACAAGTAGGGGCAGTGGGGGAGCTTCTGACTCCTGATTTTGGCTCAGGGTCGTGGGATTGAGCCCTGTGTCGGGCTCTGCTCTCAGCTTAGAGTCTGCTTAAGATCCTCTCTCTCCCTTTCCCTCCACCCCTTCCCTCCTCCCTCTCTAAAATAAAATAAAATAATAATAATATTAATTTATAATGAAGAAATAATAAAATAATAAAATAAATAACTCTGACAGAAGGTGGAATATTCCCTTTTAATCTGTTTTTCTCCCCTGAGATGTCTGTCAGTATTCTCAGGGAAACTGAAGATAGCAGAGCTGTGCCCATGGTGCTCTGCTGCGCCCATGATGCTGTGCCCATGACGTTCTGCTGCGCCCATGACGCTGTGCCCATGATCTCTGCTGCGCCCATGATGTTCTGCTGTGTCCATGATGCTGTGCTGCGCCCATGACGCTGTGCCCATGATGCTCTGCTGCGCCCATGATGCTCTGCTGTGTCCATGACGCTGTGCCCATGATGCTGTGCCCATTGATGCTCTGCTGCACCCATGACCCTGTGCCCATGATGCTCTGCTGT
>NC_058409.1:109714760-109767143 GCF_002201575.2 Neomonachus schauinslandi | reverse complement strand
ATGACCCTGTGCCCATGATGCTCTGCTGTGCCCATGATGCTCTGCTGTGCCCATGACGCTGTGCCCATGATGCTCTGCTGCGCCCATGATGCTGTGCCCATGATGCCATACTGTACCCTCTCTACCTTGCCATGTTTGTGAGGCCATGCCCTTTCCCTGGAACTCTGTAGTTCTGGCTGCTCCAAGAGCCAAGGAGATTCCACCCCATATAAAACCCTCCTGGGGTGGCCTACTGACCTGGATTCTCTTCTCAGTATCCTGACTCCAACTGCCTCTGCTGCCAAACTAAACAAGGCCCAGATGATTTCTCCGGCAAATGGGAGAGGGAATCAGAGCATCGCACAGTCAGGGCAGAGGCCCCCGGGGGAGATGCCCATCCAATGAATGTTTGGGATGGCCAATCAGTCTATGGCCGTTGTGCAGAATGGGAATCTGAGTCTTAGAGTAGGGAAGAGATTTGTCCAAATGTGAGTTTGGTGCCAGAGTGAGACTGACCTGCCTCCCAGTTCAGAGCTCAGTTTAGGGAGCGTGCCAAAAGTTCCACCGTCATAGCTCTCCTTTATGTAGAGATCTTGTCTCCAAAATGTCCCTGTCACAATGCACATCTGGTACTTAACACAGTCAGCACTCGGCAACCTAGTTTCCCAGAGGAGCTGGCTCTTTAGTATAGAAAGCAGATAGCTAGTAACATTTTATTTATTGTAAAAACAAAATTGCAGCAGGAGAAATGAAAATATTAAAATAAATTATTTCTGCCAACTTAATCCTGTTTCATGTGTTCAGATTTCTTATGTCACTCTAATATATAGACTTTACATGTGCATTTATGCATAGAGCTATGATCATTTCATAAATATTTTTATAACCTTGTTTCACTTTATATTATACATTTTTTTAAAAGATTTTATTTATTTATTTGAGACAGAAAGAATGAGAGACAGGAGCATGAGAGGGAGGAGGGTCAGAGGGAGAAGCAGACTCCCTGCCGAGCAGGGAGCCCGATGCGGGACTCGATCCAGGGACTCCAGGATGATGACCTGAGCCGAGGGCAGTCGCTTAACCAACTGAGCCACCCAGGTGCCCTATATTATACATTTTTCCCCATACATTTTCCATATGGCCTTCTTCTGCCTTCTGCAGAGTATTTCATCATGTAAATAAACTGTATTTACATAAGTCCATCTTCACTGTTCTTATAAAATATTTCAAACATACAGAAAAGCATAGGAACAATACGCTACGCAGGTTTAACCAACACTGACCCTTTAAAAATATTTTTGAGGTTTTTTTCAAGAAAATAAACCATTACAGGTATAGTTGCAGTTCTCTTCTGTACCATGGATTCTAAACTCCCAGGATAAGCTACATAACTTGCAAGGCCCAATGCAAATTGAAAATGCAGGGGCTTTTATTCAAAAATCATGATGAATTTTGAGACAGCGACAGCAGAGCATTCAACCAAGCACAGGGTCTTTTTTTTTTTTTTTTTTTAAGATTTTTATTTATTTATTTGACAGAGAGACACAGCGAGAGAGAGAACACAAGCAGGGGGAGTGGGAGAGGGAGAAGCAGGCTTCCCGCCGAGCAGGGAGCCCGATGTGGGGCTTGATCCCAGGACCCCGGGATCATGACTTGAGCCGAAGTCAGACGCTTAACACCTGAGCCACCCAGGCGTCCCGCACGGGGTCTTTCTAAGCGAGCGAACCCGATGCCCCCCGCTCCTGTCACTTTCCTAAATGTGATCTGTGTCTTTGCTGTCCCATGTTTATGCTCTTACTTCACATGCATGTATTAACCAACATTATGGACTATCATTTTATGTATTTCAAAATATTATGCAGTGGCATAGGACTATGCCCTTAGGCTGCTTGTCTCCCTTACTGTTTTTGTGATTAATCTGTGTGGATTCATGAAGATGTTATTGATTTGCACTATCGTCTAATACTCCATTATGTGATCTCACCACCGTTCATTTTTTTAGAGTCCTTCTCTTTTTACCATAATTACCAATGCTGCAGGGAGCATCCTTGGACACAGTTCTCCGTGCATGCGTGAGCTGTTGTCTACTCTTGGTAAGGTGGTGTGGAATGGAACTGTTCTGTCTTACTACATGTTGAGGTTATTTCCAATCTTTGGCTTGGCATCAGTGTGCTCCCTTTACCTGTCTCCACTTGGATGCCCCACACACCCTCAAAGCCCCCCTTGGGAGATTTCCCTCTGAGTTGCCTCTCCTCTGAGACCCATCACCCACTGAAGCCAGAAACTGGGTGTCCTGCAATTCTCCCTGCCATTTCCTACCTATGACCAAAGCCTACTGAATCCCAGTCTAAAATATGGCTTTAACCCTTCCACGCCTTCATATCCCTCTTGCTACTTTCACTGCCTTGGCTCAGGGCCCCAGCTCTCCCCTAGGCTCTTCTCCCAGCCCCTCCAGTCTCCAGCCTCCCTATTTGTTAAAGAACCTATTACACCCTGGGGAACTGCATGTTGACTTCCTCCCCTGCACGTGGTGATCAGAGCTGTGAGTTACATAAGAGCAAAAACTGTATCATGGTTCCCATTTGTGGGCCTGTAGCACATTGCCTGGCACCCGGCAGCTTCTAAAAATATTTGTTGAATCAAAGTATATGTAAACATCAAGCTGTAGTTTTCCCATCTTTTGAATCAGACCCCTAGGATAAATTCCCAGAAGGATTATTATTGATGACTTAGGATAATGAATGTAACACTCAGTCTTTTGTAAGTGAATTTGATCCACACAAAATTCTAGGTTGGGTAGAATAGATAGGATGATCCTTGCCAAGGAGTCATTTTCATAAGGTCCCAAAGCCAGTAAGTGGCCGAGTATAAAGAACAGGTCCTTGGGTCTTGCCATCTGCTTGCCTTATTTGATAGGGATACTAAATTTAGATGGTACCCTTTCGTGTTGGGTGGCTGTCTCTTTAAATGTTGCTGTTCTGAGATACATACAACAAGCTGGTAGAATGTACATCTCTGTAAAAACAAAACAAAACAAAGTAACCCTTACATCTATGAGCCTTTGTTTCAACATCTATCAAATGGGTGTAAGGATCTTTTGGCTCTGTGGGCAGATGAGGAGGAAGCAGGTTTCCATCCCTCCCCTGATCCATCGTTCCCATGCTCTGTGCACAGTTATTTACGAGACTGAGGAGGGTGAATGAAAGCCAGCCCTTGCACACGGCAGCGACAGCTGACAATACCTTGTCTGTTTAATGCTCCTCACTGGCTGACCTGGAAGCCCTTTAATGGTTGTAGCATATGAAAGAGAAGTCTGCTAAATGTAGCCCCCAAACGTACTGGCGAGTTCATGGGCTAACCCCTCCAGGAAGAAGAGGGCATTGACTAACACCGGAAATGCCTTGCTTATGATGAATATTCAAGTGGCAAAGACCCCCACCCCCAACTCTGAGACCCGAGAATGACACCATCTGGATGAGGTCTTTCCAAGCCCTGAGGAGAAGCCACCCGGGTGCGACACACACGGTCTGCAGCCGTGGCTTCCAGGCCCAGCTCTGCCACTGAAGGGCTGTGTGGCCTTGGCCACGTTCTCCTACCTGTACAGTGCAGCAGGGGGATAACGTGCTCTCCACTGCCCCGAGGAAGTTCTAAAGTTCTGTGTTCAATGAAAGGTGGGGATGGCTGTCAGAATTAACAATACAAAGCAGGTGCCTTTTTAGTTCCTGTTGGCTCGAGTTTCTGCCTCCTGGACAGAAACTGGGAAATAGGTGTGTTTCTGACTCCCTGGCTGGCTCATAGAATCACAGAGTTGTGGGTGGCTGGCAGGAAACCTCAGTGATTATCAAGACCCATGTCCTAGCTCCCTCACTCTTTCAACAAAAATTCACTATGCACTGATCGTGAATAGAAGAGTATCACTGGGGTGGCAGCTATTATGTTCACTGATTAATCCATGGCACCTAGCGCAGTGGCTGGTACATAGTAGGTGCTCATTAAATAGCGGTTGAATGATGGGTAGTTTCTTGCAGGTGAGTCATCTAGGGGAGCCTCTTAAATGTGGATTCCTGGGTCCACGGCAGACCTACTGAATTGTAATCTCTGGTAACAGAGCCCAGGTGACTGTCATGCCCTCCAGAATTTGAGACATGGTTATAGAATCTGAATAAAGCAGCATTCTTCTATTATCAGAAGAGAGAAAATGCTGATGTTTTTAATTTTGAGCATTTGTCACTAGTGACTATAATATTCAAGTGAAAAAGGTTCATTTTGCTGGAGCCGTTTCCGTGGAGCCTGGAGGAGTCCGGGCTTTGCCTGGTGTATGTGCAAGGCAAACTTTCACTAATCTCAGGAGAGGCAGGGCCAATAAAAAGGCAGAGCAGATAGGAGTGAGCCACATGAAGTCCAAGTTTGGCATTATTATTGCCCTTCACTTGGAAGTCATAAAATAAGAAATGTGCCACCGTTCCAGCTTCCTGGGAGTGGTTAGCTGGTGTGGGGTTTTTCTCAATTCCTTTCAAGGGTCTGTGGCTTGGACCAGATACAGGCTTGGGTTCAAATCTCAGCTGTGTCCCTAACTGTGTGGTCTTGGGCCGATCACTTCAATCCTGTAAGCTTTAGTTTCCTTCACTGGAAACTGGACATGAGAATGTGGACTCCTCAGGGCTGTTGGAAACAGTCTGAGGTGATACACACTCAGGTATCTGGCACCTGGGCAGTGTGGAAAAGCTCGGTTTGGGCTGATACCTATAAACTGCATCGTATTTGGGCTGGTGGGTTCAGGAGAGGTTAATTTAGCTCAGCTCTTTTGTTTTAAAGGGACACAGGCTTTAAAACAGCTTCTTTTGTTTAAAGGAAACAGCCTGACAGAGGGCAAGTGAACTGCACAAGATCACACCTAGCACCTTGGGTTTCTGGAGGGCTTCTATTTTCTTTTTCTTTTTTTTCTTTTTAAAGATTTAAAAAAATTTTTTTTATTTATTTGACAGAGACACAGTTAGAGAGGGAACACAAGCAGAGGGAGTGGGAGAGGGAGAAGCAGGCTCCCCACTGAGCAGGGAGCCTGACGGGGGGGGGGGGGGGGGGGCTTGATCCCAGAACCCTGGATCATGACCTGAGCCAAAGACAGACGCTTAATTGAGCCACCCAGGCACCCCTCAACACCAGAGTTTTAAAGGCAAAAGCTGCTCTGGGCAAGTGCTGTTGAGGCCTTCCCTGGGAGGCCCTGTCTGGTACTGTAGCTCTGCAAGGCCAAGGCCTGAGATGGCTGGCACTGGGGACTCTCCAGGTCTGGCCTCTCAGCTACAAGGGGCTCAACAGCAGTCCCTGGCCATGCTGGATCTGGCAGGGACGTCTCGGGAAACTGTCCCGCAGGGCTCTGACAGGGCTCCATGGGCAGCAGCAGCAAAGCCCTTCATGCTAATGGTGATGACCTTAGTGATGGTGATGATGCTGAGCGGGGAGGAACCCTCCTATGGCCAGGTGCAGGGCCCAGCCATTTGTTTTATGTGCACAGATTTTTGCCACCCTCACAAGAACCCTATGGGGAGGAAACTGTGGCCCAGAGAGGTTAAGTAAATGACCAAGGGCACATTGCTAGTGAGCACCAAGATTCAAATCCAGATCTCCTGGAGTCCAAGGCAGCCAGCAGCCCCTGGAAGAAAGGAAAGTAACACTGGCCTTCAAGGGACATGCATGTTATTCTCATTTTTACAGATGAGGAAACAGAGGACCAGAGTTTAGCTATTTTCCCCAGGAGGTCAGGCACTGTGCCAAGCACTTTGCATATATTATCTCTTCAATCATCCTGACATCCCTATGAAGTAAGTAATTCTATGATCCCCACCGATGCACATGAGGAAATCGAGGCCTGAAACTAGATGACTTGCAGGGGTTCAAAACTGGGCAGTCTGACCAGGGGGCCCATGCTCCTGACTTCTTGAGTTGTCCAATGAGGAGACAAGATGTAGCAGGGCTGGACCAGGCAGGACCCAGGACTCCTGACTCCCAGGCTAGTGCTCCAAGGCTAGATGTAGGCTGTCTGTTGGGATTCATTGTTCCTTAAAAGCGCGCTGGCCTAAAGCCCAAAGAGTGAAATCACGCCCTGCGGTTCTGGGAACCTCAGACTGGAGAAGACGGAAGCTCTTGCTCAGGAGTTCAAGTCTGAGCAGGTGGACAGAGGGCTCTCCCTGCTTCCTCATCTTGGGAGGGAGCCCACGCAGGGTGGGCCGGGTGGGGCAGCTCTCCCCAGTCCGGGGGAGGGGGGGTGGAGAGCAGGAGGCAGGCGTGCCCAATGAAATAGGCCTAAATCTTCCCGCCTTTACGCCTTTATTCAGGCAGTGCCCTCATCTACTGCCTGGCAGACAAACAGCAGGCCATGACGGTGAGAGTTCAAGGTTGCATTCAGGAGGCCTGAGTTCTGGTTTTGGCACCATTGACTCTGGGCAGTTTTCTTATTTGTTCAATGTGTGGTGGTGGTGGTGGGTGGGGTGGAATCCAAATCCTCCGGGGTTTATAGTTAGCACATTATTTATTAGGCACCTTATGTGCCAGGCACTGGAGACACAGTAAATGCAAAAGCAGATTCAGTCCCTGCTTTCATGGGTCTTAGAGTCTAGTAAGGAGAGACATGAAGAGCAAATCTTCACTGGAACAAATGTAAAATGGCAGCTGTGACCAGTGTTCTAAGGAAAAGGCTTGTAGAGCTAAGAGAACCCATGACAGTGGGGGGGGGGGGGGGGGGGGGAGGGGTGAAAAGACGGGGGGGGGGGGGGGGGGGGGGGGGGGGAAGGAATGGGTTGACAGTCAGAGTGGCAGTGGGGAAGGATGCGCTGAAGATGCGGTTACTAGGTGAATGGCCACAGGGCAGGAGACAGCACTCTGTGTGTGGAAGCCCCTTGTGAGATGGTTCAACGAAGGAACTGGGAGGCCAGGGGGCCTGGGGAGGCCTGCACGGGCCTGGCCACCTCAAGGCATTGTGGGCCATGGTAAGGGAAGTCATTGAAGTTTATGGGGGGGGGGGGGGGGGGGGGGGGAGTGGAGGGGGGGGGGGGCGGGTAGGGGAGTGAAGGAAAACTTGAGGGAGATGGTCAAACTTAACAGAATATGGGCCAATGCGTCCTTCACGGAAAAGAGAAAAATGCCACCCCCTCTTTGAGCCTTCCCTGATTTCTCCACCTTTTACCTATGGTATTCCTCCCTCTCTGGCCTTGCAGCTCAGGTAGAGAAACTCGAAGCTCTGGGGCAGTCAGACCTGAGCTTTGTCTTCCTGCTATTGAAATGCACTGCGTGTTCCTGCTATTGACATGCACCGTGATTTCACACGAAGTCCTCTGCCTTCTCGGGCCTCAGTTTCCCCAGCTGTGCAGAAGCAGGTTGTCTCAAAGGACCCGCCCAGCGCTAACGCAACGTGATTCGCTCTGGCAGGAGCAGGGGGCTGCCCGCATTGCTGCGCAGGCATCGGGCCGCTGGCTGGGGCATCTTCAACCGGCTGCGGGCGCTCTCCTCCCGGCCGGGGGCTGCGGGCGAGGACCGCGGAGCCAGACGTGGCGCAGGAAAGTGGGGGCGCGACCCCCGGCTGGCGCGGGCACCGCGCGGCCCCGCCCCCGCAGCCGGCGGCCCTGCGGCAGCCCGGGCCTAAGCTCCGCCCT
This sequence comes from Neomonachus schauinslandi, assembly GCF_002201575.2. Taxonomy (NCBI): domain Eukaryota; kingdom Metazoa; phylum Chordata; class Mammalia; order Carnivora; family Phocidae; genus Neomonachus; species Neomonachus schauinslandi. The sequence continues at coordinate 109,759,518 of NC_058409.1, read as the reverse complement.
CCGCCTCCCGCCGGCCTCGCTCCCTCCTCCCGCCTCCCTCGCTCGCTCGCTCGCTCGCTCGCTCCCTCCCCCCGGCCGGCTCGGCGCTGACTCCGCCGCACGCTGCAGCCGCGGCTGGAAGATGGCGGGGAACGACTGCGGCGCGCTGCTGGACGAAGAGCTCTCCTCCTTCTTCCTCAACTATCTCGCCGACACGCAGGTACGGCCAGCAGGGGCCGCGGGCCCGGGGCCAGGGGTGCTGAGCTGCGGGGGCTGCGGCCGCAGCCGCGGAGGCCGGGGGGCAGCGGTGGGCGCATTGGGGGGAACTGGGGTTCCCGGCTGCAGAGCCCCCTTCCAGGCGCCCTGCGATGCTCTCTGTTACGGAGGCAGGGAGCTAAAGGCTCCCCCACGCGCAAGCCGGAGCGTGGGGGGCGCTACGGCCGCCGGGGAGGGTCTAGCCTCGGTCGCTTGGAGTCCGCTCCCCCCGCCGGCAGAGGTGGGGGGTACCGCGTTTCCTTGGGGAGGTGGAGCCGCGCCAAGGTGTGGGGGACCCTCAGGCTGGTCCTGGGTGCGGGAGGCGCGCCCTCAGACTCCCGGCACTTGCTGCCGTACTTTCACGTGGACTTGTGGCCCCGGCTCAGGCGCCTGCCCCCGTCCCCGGAGTGCCCTGGTCCTCCGGTCTCCCGTGCCCCGCGTGCTGCTGCTGGCCCCCCGCGGCTCCCGGTTTGCGCCCGCAGCGCGGAGTTTCCTGCCAGTTGCCGGCTAAGGGCTTAGGGGGCTGCGGGGCACGTGGACATGCCGGCGGAGATAGCACCTTCCTGGTTTCGCTACCGGCGGAGCCCCCCGGGAGAAAACCACGGCAGGATGGGGGTGGAAAGACTGTCTGGGGACGCCTGGGTCCCCCTGCAGCGCGCGGCCCCGGTGCGCGCTCGGCGATGCTGGGGGAAGGGAACGCGAGGCGGCGTCCCGGGCTCTGGCTGAGCCTGGGAGCCCCACCGGCGACACGCGCGTGACAGGAGAGGGTGCTCTGGTGTGCCGGGGCGGCGGGGGGGTGGTGGTGCGAGAGAGCTGGTGACTTGGGGACGGGGTGGCGGGGGGTGCTGTTGGGACAAGCCGCCACCGAAAATGCCTGCACTAGGCGTGCGCGCCCCCCACCCCTTCCTTGGTTTTCCCCACCCGATGCCTGTTGCAAGCGTAAAGTTTGGCCCCATAGTTAGGGCTTTTTCTCTGGGCGCCTGGCTGCGGGTAGCCGGGAGGCTGGGGATGCGGCGGAGGCGAGGAGACCCCGGATGCGGGCGCACTGCTGGGCGCGGAGCGGGGCCGCCGGGCGGAACCGGGCGCGGCTCGCGAGGGCTGGTTTGGTACCTGGAGTCCGAGCGCCGGTGCCGGCTCGTTTTGCATAACACTGGAAGGGAGGGGGAAGGCGGAGGGGGGCGGGCGGTGGGAGGAGAGAGAGGGAAACTTTGCTTCTTGTTATAATCTGCCTGTCTTTGGGCGGCAGCAGCTGTCATGGGACCGGGTGGGCGGGGAGAGGCTTGCAAGCCGACTCCTGGCCGTGAGACGCGACTTGGAGGGGACGCAGCAAGCCGAGACGTTCAGCTCCGGGCGGCGACTCCCGGCTGGCGGCTGGGACGGCGCGGCGTGGCGGGGTGTCGCGGAGAAGAAGCCCGCCACGCGCCGGAGAGGGCCGGCCCTCGCTCGCTGCAGACATCCATGCGTCAGGGAGCCGCGGGGCCTCGTGGTCGGTGGCGGGCGTGCTGGGGTGGTTTCGGGGCGGGGGCCGAAGGGGTGGGGGCGTGTGATCGCGCTTTCTTGGGGCGGGGGGGGGGGGGTAGTGTGTGATGAGCGGTCTGCGCGCGCGGGTGTGTGTGTTTGTGTGCACACGCCGCGCGCGCCAGGCGCGTACCTTTACCTCTGACGAAACTGCAGTGGAGCTCCCGCGGCGGTCACCGGGCGCCGTCGCCGGCCCCGCGCCCACGTCTGCTCCGATGGCAGATCCCAGCCCCAGCCCCAGCACCGCCACCGCCCCGCTGCCCCCTCCCGGCCCCGGCCGGCAGCCTGGGGCTAGAGGGACTGGGTGCGGGTGGGACCGAGTTGCCCCTGGGAAAGTTCTGTCCTCAGCCCTCGCACTTGTCTGGGGGATGCCTCCGAACCTCTCGACTGAGACTTGGGTGAAGGAGGCCTGAAATAGCCGGAGACTCGTTCGGGGACCCCTAGCAAGAACTGTCCGTTCTGGACCCTGGTTTTAACTCCATCTTTGGTGTTCTTTGGCTCACCAATAATTAATTGTCCTTTTAGCCGCCCAGCGGGCTTACCCTGCAGAGAGATTTCACCCAAGGAAACTAGAAAATTGGGTAATCAGGTGTCAGCAGAAGCAGTGCAGTGAAAGTTAATCTGGGACGTTTGCTTTTTTTATTTAACCACGTGACAGGCTGAGGCTCCTCTGGTGATCTTTGCCGGCCCAACTTGGGAAATGTAATTGATAGGGGAGCTTTGCAGCCACCCCTAGAAGGTTCATAGTGCCCAGCCGGAAGAGGACCTGGGCGGGCCATCGCGTTTCTCCTCATTTTACAGTTGGGGATAGAGGCTGCGAGGGGTGAGCGGCTTGTACAGGACCACGCAGCCAGCGGGTGACAGAGCCACCCAGGGCTCCTGACTCCAGGTCCTGTGTGTTACCTCGAAATAGCACTGGACTTGGAGTCAGAAGGCCTGAGTGGAGTCGCCTTCCCCACTCTCTGGCTGGGTGACCCCAGAGCAAGCCATTTTAACTCTCCGAGCCTCCTTTCCTCCATCTGTCAAATGGGGCTGGTGTTGCCGGCAAGAGAAGAGGAGGTCGAGGTGGTGGGGGTGAGCACTGCTTGCATGTGAGATGTCTGGTTGTTCCTGTGATTCCCTCTCCTCCTCCAGCCCCTCCCTGACCCTCCCCTTCATCTCCCCCTAAGTAAGGGGTGGGGAAAGTGAATAAAAAGGTAATTTATTGTCTTTATCTGAAAGACTTGTCTTTGGTGGCTAATCCAGAGTCAGATAGAGGGAGGACTTCTGTTTAGGAGACTTAACTTTTACCCATTCAGGCCAAAGTTCAGAAATTCTGCGGACCAAGGATTGTGAAAGTTTCTTGGGCAGGTTTGGGGCATGTATCCCAGAGGACTTTGGGTTGGCTTCACCTTTGCCCAGCCTGTGCCCCTTGCCTCCACTGCCCTCACCCACCATTCCTGCATGGCCTTCTCCAGCAGGCCTTCCTTTCCCGGCTTGCCCTGCTTTCTGACTCTTCTGGTTTTCTTAGCCTGTGTTATACAATCAGGCACTTTTTGTGTGTGAGTCCTGTGGCCCAGTAGGATTCTGGAACTAGAGTTTTGCCTTTGATCTCTTTGTGTCCCCATGGCACCTGCCACCATGCCGAGTTCCTTTGCTCAGTCCTTGGCATGTGAATTTCAGACAGGGGAAGCTCCCAGGCTGGCCTCTGAGACAGCTGGGCAGTGAGTATGGGTAGAGAGGAATGCAGAAAGCTACAGCTGTGGGGCCATGACTTTGGCTCCAAAGGCCACACAGTAAGCCCACACTAAATACGGGTTATCTGAAGTCACTTCGGACATCAATCATAGATGCCCCAAATGTCAGAGTTGGCAGCAACTTTATAAATCATGTGGTCCAATCTCTAATCATTGAAAAATATTTAATAGTAGAATTGTTAGAAAATACTGGCAAGCATAAAGAAAAATTGAAAATATGTAATCTTACCCAAAGGTAACCACTATTCATTTTTATATATATTTCCAGACTTTTTTTTAATATCGGTTGCACAAAAATGGAGTCTTTTATCATATATTCATTGTAACTTGGAATCATATTGTTGTAATTTGCTTTTTTTCTCCTCCAAATATGCTGTGATTGTCTTTCCACATCAATAAATATTCTACTTCATGTCTTAATATCTGAATGGTTATATAGTGTTTTATTGAGGGTTGAACCACAATGTATTTGATCAGCCCTTTGTTGTTAGTCATTTAATTTGTTTATAATTTTTGTTGTTCTTGTAAGCCACGCTGAAATGAATGTCTCTGCATATGTCTTCTTTCCTTCATTTAAATTCCTAGAAGTGAAATTACTCTGTCAAAGGAAATATGCAGGCGTTTGGTAAACACATTTCTGGATTGCCTTCTAGAAGGATTGTGCTAATTTACACACTTACCAGCATTGTGTGGGAATGCCTGGTTCCCCATAGCCAAATAACTCTTGGTATTTTAATTGTTTCTCATTTTTACCAGTTTGTTCATCAATAAATTCTTTTACCCTTTTGTTTTAATGTGCATTTCTTTGACCACTTGTGATGCCTCCCCCCCCACCCCTGCCCCATAATTATGGGCCATTTTTGGTTCTGTTCTGTGAAATGTCATGTTTGTGAATTTGGCCCATTTCTCAATTGGTGTCCTGTCCCCCCATTTTTCTAAAACTGGATCTGAGTACTCAGAAGGGGCCCCATCACCCAGAAAATGGGGCACTTGGCTTGAACATCTAGTGTTCAGTTCCTGGGTCTGCAGTACGGCTGCTCCCCCAGCCCCTGAAGCCAGGACTCACTTCTTTTCCAAGCCAAAGTGACAGGCCTCTAGAGGGGCAGGTTGAAGTGCAGCCTTGGCTGGGTGCCTTTGCCCACCCTTCACTTGTGTGAGAACAGGGGGAGTAACTTCTTCACCTGAGCCCAGAAGGGGACAGGTTTGCTGGCTTCGTTCACCACAGGCGGGAGCTCCGCTTTCACTGGGGCTCCCTGGCTGGTACGAACGATCAGGATGCCTATGGAACTGGGAGAGGCAATGGCCCGGCAGTGGGGCCCTAGGGGCTCATATTTCCCCTTCACCTTGGGGCTCTCCTCTCCCCAGCTGGTGCAGGCCAGCCAGAAGCTCCACCATTGCCAGGGGATGAGTCACCCTTTTCCCTCTCTCTCTGGAATAATAGAAGGAATACTGGTTTGAGTCAGAAGCAGCCTTGCAAATGGGGGCTTGGGCTTAGAAGTGAGGTCATAACATGAGCATTGCAGTGTTAACAGCTAGCTCCTCCTGCATCGTCCACAACATTTATTAGAGCATCCTTTCGATGCCGTGCACACTGCCAAGCCTTCTTTTTGCATTGTTGCATTTTATCTTTGTAAAGATTCTACAAAGTGTAGGTGCCAGTGTTAATTACCATTTTACAGAGGAGGGTTTTACAGTTTCAGAGAACTCACTGGTTTGCTGAAGATAATCCACCTACTACACTGCCTTGGAGTGAGTAGAAGAACCAGGGTCAGACGCAAGGTTCTCAGACCACAGGACTCCAAGCTCATAAGGCAGGGACTATGCTCTATTTCTGTTCGTCGAATTTCCAGCACCTCGAGCAAATTAAGGCACATTGCATAGAGAGAAGACAACTTATAAGGCCCTCTGCTTCTCTACGCCTCAGTTTCTCAGTCTCTGAAATGGGGATCATAGGCCTTAACTCTCAGGGTTGAGACTTAAGTAACGTACTTAAAATGAGTAGCAGCCTGCTGCTGAGGAAACTTGAAATTCTCTTTGAAAGCACTTTAGAAGGGCAGGATTAAGTAAAATGCAAACTCCCCTTCATGCAGTCTTTTTTATGCAAAAAAGGGAAGCATAATTCCAGGCTATCTTTTTTATGTAAAAACGGGAAGCATAATTCTTATTATGTGAAGGTGAAGGAAACCCAGATAAAGTAATTTGGAAGAGAATGAGCTGGGCCATTTCCTATTTCTCTTCCAAGGTACTCAAGTGACACTCATTGATGCACAATCAATTGGATTGGATTGCCCTTTCAGTTCCTCTCCGCCTCTTCTGGTCTAGGTCTTTGTCCTTTCACGACTGTGGGAATCCTGCAGTTACTAGAGTGTGTGTCTGGTGTCACTCCCTTGCTCACACATTACCCATGGCTCCCCAGTACTTTTACATTAGAGCCTAAAGTTTAACCCTGATGTTCAAGGGCCTTCAGGTCCTTGAAGTTGGGAGAGTTAGGCCCTTGACTTTATCCTGATTTGTCTGCTTTCCCTTTGGGATGTGTCCACCCCAGGGATGTCATGAATATTCTTCCTGGAAGTGTGGGCTCCTCCTGCTGTTACCTGTCTCTATAACTGTTCCTCCCGTTTCCATCACTCATCTTTCCAGACCCAGCTGCCATGCCACTGCGTGGTGCTGCCTTCTCCCGCCCTCCAGGCACGGCTGCTCTGTCCCTGGCAGGTCCGCTGCACTCACTTTGAAGGCAGCCTATCTGGGTTTGCCGTTTGCTGGCTGTGAGACCTTCGGTGGGTCACATAACCTCTCTGCCCTTCCATTATTTAGAACTTGTGAGAAGTCAACAAAAACCAAATGGCAAGTGGATTTAAAGTGCCTAACACAGTGCGTGCCATGTAATCACCAAATAATAGATATTTTTCCTAATAGAGGGCCCATGAAGCTTAATCATTTAGGAAATCACTCCAGATTGTCCGGCTCCACGGGGGCGAGGATTTTTGTCTGTTTTCGTCCTCCATTTTCCCCCACAGTGACTGGACAAGTGCCTGGGACTCAGCCATTCTAAATCCACACGGAGTGAATGAGTATGCTCCACCCTGAGCCTCTTCAGGGCCGACACTGCTCCTCTTGTTACCTGTAGCATCTGTGTTCCTGAGAAGGGACAGACTGATAAACGCTTGTGGAATGTGCCACCCCCCCAACTCCACCCCCACCATTTAAAGGCAGTCATAGCCCACCTGCGCTTCAAGCTCAGCCCCCATCCCCATCCCCACACCTGTCCTCTAGGGAGAGCCTTTTACACCAAGTGTTCTGCCTCTGCCCCTCACGTGGACGGTGCTGCTTACTGTCCCCCTGGGGTCCGTGTGCTTTCCCGCTACCGCCAGGTTGACAGCTCTGGGAGGGCAAGAAATAGAATTTTTATCCTGAGCTAGCTTTGTGGTTACTCATTAGGTAGACGATTTTTTGAGCAGAAGAATGTTTTATGTGATTAGGTGTCAGGTTCACTGAAGAAGAGTTTGTATTTTAAACATTTTACATGGCAGATGCCCAACACCTAGAGAAGCAGCCGGTCGATGGCGGAATGGTAGCGAACCCCCATGCTCCCATGGCTTCAGCCATTTTGGATGCGTGGCCACTCTTGTTCATCCACCCACACACCACATCATGTCATCCGTGACTACTTCAGTGTGTATTTGTGAAGAGACTTTTTAGTACCAGCACATGGTTTCTCCCGATAACTGGGAGGTTCGTTCTGTTGTCCCCATTTTGTAAGTGCACAGGGATTAGGTTCGTCACGTAGGGTCTAACCTGGGACGTTGGCCCCTGAGCTGCTCCCTCTCCTGCCATGCTTGGGAGGCTGGTTGGGGAGGATCCACTCTCGCCCTGCCTTTTCCAGAAGAGGGTCACTGAGGCACAGACGGAGAAGCCACCAAGCTGGAGGCGGCTCAGGTGCCTGACTCTCAGACCCTTTCTTTCTGAGAGTCTTTCTGGTGTGTGGGGAGGTAAATCTCTGCTTTGGGGGACAGACAGGTGGATAGTCCTCAGACGCTGTTGCCCAGGTGGCTGGGCTCTGTGGTGGCCATGGCGCCCTGGGGTGTATTCCACCCCCACCCCCACTGGGCAGGCCGCATTTGCTTCCTGCTCGCACATCTTCTGAACCCCAAAGGCCCCCCCACTCCCCTTGAAGCTAACGGTGGGTTTCTTCCTCAGTTGCTTTCATTGGGATTACCCCTTGAGTGAGTCGGGGGGCTGTGGGGTCAGAAGCCTGGGTTCACACAGGGCCTAGAGGAGGCATCTGACCTGAAGCACACAGCTGGGCTGGGCACAGGGTCTGTAGGCCCATGATGGCAGCTAGACTCCTGGGCTCCCTGTCCTGCCCTTTCTTTTTAAAAATTTTCCCCACCCTGCCTGTTCTTCAGGGCAGAGACTGATTTGCTGCCCAGGGGTAGGGTAGGAGACCGGAGAGACTTTTATAAATGGGAGGGTAAAGTCATTGATTAATTAACCCCAAAGGCCTGTAATTACTGCTCGGTCTTTTAGGTAAGAAAACAAACATTTGCTCTAATTATTTGTTTAGGTGGCTGAGAGGGCTTGGAGCCCTGGGGTTGGGCGCTGCTTGAGGCAGCCCTGTGGCCTTGGCACAAGGCTTCTTTGTGTTTGGGGTGTCTCTCCTGGGAAATGGGACTCATAGTAGCACAGAGTTTAGAGGGTTTTAGGGCTTGTTGAGATGATGCCTGTAAAGTGCTTAGGAATGTTCAGTCAGTAGGGGCCATTGTTAGTAAGAAAACAGACAAATACCTTGTAGAGCCTGCCATTTATCTTCCCACTCAGCTCTAGGTCCTTGATCCTGTTGAGGCCCTGAGGTTTCTCTTTCAGAGTATTGTTTTCTCTCCCCCGGTACTTCTGGGGGAGGTGAAGAGGAATCCCATCCAGCCTTAACAAGGACTGCAATATTGACTTTCAGAAAACCAAATCCAGTTACATGCTACTTGAAGAGAGAAGAAATAACAGATAGTGATTAAGAGCTCTCGCCTTCAGAGTTTAACTGCCAAGGGTTTAAATCCAGGGACCTACCACTTACTAGCTGTGTGACCTTGAACAATTGTCTTAACCTCTCTGACCCCAGTTGGAGAAGCAAGCTCCTGGGCATGGCATTCAAGGCCTTACATATAATATTGGGGATAAGAATGGTGTGCTCTTCGGACAGCTAGAACAGAGGATAGATGATGCTTGGAGCATTGCCTGACCTAGAGTGAGCACTCAGTAAATAGTAGCTGTTAGGATGATGACAATGACGAGGATGTAAACTCTAATGTAAGACTGAGCTTTCAGGGAGCTGGGCGTGCCTTACAGACCATCTGACTCAATGCCCTTACCTTGAAGTGAGGAAACAGGCTGGGAGCAGACCAGGATTAGCTTCAGATCACCTAGCAGAGGCAGGACAGGACTCCTAGCCCCTGTCTGCAAGGGCAGGGCTGGCTCTGGATGGCAGACACTCGGCTGTCTGGGACCCACTGTCTGGGCGCTCAGCCGGGCGAGCCCTGCTCATCTGAGATTGATGCTCCCCAGCAGCTCTGCAGCCGTGTTTTCCCTGTGCTTGCCTGGCAGAACACAGCCATTTAGCAGAGGGAGAGCGAGGAAACGTTAGAAACCAGGCCCTGAGCAGTTGCGGCAGCCGGCCCACGAGTGGCTCCCTGAGGTTGCCATGGCAAACAGCCTTGGCAACGTGGCTGCTGGAGCCTTTATTTCTGGTCCCAACCTCCTCGCGGGAAGTGTGGTGTGGTACCCAGGACACCGGGGAGGGCCCTGTCTTGGCTCCTCGACACTGAGGATGACCGGGTCTCTGTGCTGCTAGCGATCCCGGGCCGCCGCAGCCGCCGCTGAAAACATTTGCAGGCCCACCCTGCACAATCCTGCTGAGGTGAGCTCCTGGGGATGGCATTCGAAGCCTCAAATGCCTGTCCGTCCATCTGTCAGTCTATTCCTCAACTAGTGGGAGACCACGCAACACTGTAACTTCTGCTGCACGGACAGACCAGTATCATAATCTTTTTTTTTTTTAAGATTTTATTTATTTTTGACAGAGAGAGAGAGAGCACAAGCAGGGGGAACAGCAGAGAAAGAGGGAGAAGCAGACTCCCTGCTGAGCAAGGAGCCCGATGCGGGGCTCGATCCCAGGACCCTGAGATCATGACCTGAGCCGAAGGCAGACGCTTAACCGTCTGAGCCACCCAGGCGCCCCCCAGTATCATAATCTTAACACGGGCCTGGGACTAGGGGTTCCCAGTCTGGCCTCAAGTTACTCGGTCAGGCCCCGTGCTAAGTTATTCACATAAATTAATCGCAGTCACATGTAATCTCCGAGGAACCCCATGAGGTAGTCCCCACTCTTCTCTCCATTTTGCAGTTGGTAGGTTGAGGTTGGCTCCGAAGTTCGTGGTGCTGCTGCCATTCTGCAGTTCCTTCCCTGTAGCAGGCGGCTACTAGGACTCCTACCATGAGGTATCTGTCCCCTCTCCCCAGCCCCGGCTGCATCCATCCGGACCCAGCACGAGCGCCGCCTCTTCTCGTTCCCCCCTCTCTTGCAAGTGGGCCCTTTTCTGCTCTGTGACCCCACAGTCTGTTAGAGACCTCTTGTGTGCCCTCCCTCTCTGTGTACTCTGTCCGCCTGCTGAGCTTATACCCACCCTCCAACCACCCCAAACAAAACAGACGGGGAAGCTGGCCGAAGGGGAGAGCTTTGACCATCCTGGTTAGGATTTGGCACTTGGCAGGCAGTGAGGAGTCCCCGAAGGTTTTCGTTAATATTGTTACTAATTACAGTAATCGTAGAAAACAGCTCACATTTGATGACCACTTGGCACATGCCAGGTACTAGGCTGCGCCCTTCAGGTGCATTATCTTACTGAATCCTCAGGTTGAATCTAGCCGGTGAGGTTGGAACTACGACAAACCAAAAATCAGTGACTTGCTCCACATCCCTCAGGCAGATAGTGGTGAGGCTGGAACTTGAACTTAGGTCTGCCTGGCTTCAGAGCACTCGGTCTTAACAACTGCAGTGTGGCCAGTCTGGCTGCACACAGAGAAGGGACTGGGATGGGGGGGGGATGGGTGACGTCTGCACTTGGCCTCAGCTGGGGAGCTGGGTGGTAGCGAGTGGGAAGTGGGAGAGAAGGCACAGACTGCAGGGGGCTCTGCGGCATCCCTACAGTTGAGGTAGGGGTGTGGAAGAGGAGTTGGGGGAGGCATAGATATCACTCATTCAGGGCCCACTGTGTGCCAGGTTTGTCCCCACCCCTGGCCTTCCCCAGAGCCTTATTAAATGCAGAACTCTGGTCCCAGCTTGTGATAACCTTTGTGTATGGGTTTATTCTTTACTGTTCTGTCTTCTACCCACTCAGGACCAGAGATGCCTAAGGAAAGGGACCTCATCCAGCTGGTTCACCCATCAGATCCCCCAGGGTCTTAACGGTTGCAGGTACACTGTAGGTCCCCAGGAAATACTTGTCGATTGACTGAATGAATGAACAAATGCTGTTTGATCTTTCAGGAAGTTCACCAACCGTTGGCTTGGCCCCAGAGGCCTTTTCTCTGCTTAGAACTGTGCGAGGACATGTGGGTGAGGGGAGTTGGGGGGAGGGTTGTATCAGTCCCCACAAGGGGCCTACTGCCCTTGTCTCCAAGATAAGCCTTGCACACAAGGAAGTCAAAGACAAACATTTTTTGGAGCCTCCAGAACCCCCTATCAGAACACGCCTCCCGTGGACAGGTCTTTGTAGAATGTAACCACTGTTAGGGATCCATTCTGTTACAGGGCATGGCTCTCACCCAACTGGGGAGGGGCTCAGAGCTTTAGGGGTCTCAGTATCTGCAGGGAGGTTTCTGGTCAAGTATTTCCACACCTTCCAAGGAGATTGAAACCAGCACCTTACCCTGGGCCTGATGTCCATTGCCCGTCTGCTTATTCCATAGGGACTGGGATGGCTGGCCTCCACTCTGGAAATGCAGGGAGGTGAAGGACGGAGGGAGCACTCGGGGACCAGTGACCATGCTCTGTGCCCAAGAGCGTTAACTTGATGTCATATCAATCTCGCCTTGCTCAGAAACCACTCAAGACCCTGTTCCACATAATATCACCCCTCACCCTTCCTACTTAGGGCCAACTCACTCTTCGTTTACACACATTTCTTACAGGTTTGGCGGTCCTGTCCACACCTCATGACTTGCGTAGCAGTAAGCCAGTTTTGTTGGTGTGTGTTCGGGCAGGCATGGGACGGGCGGGGGTGGGGGTTGCGGTTCTACCAGAGGCAGAAGCACATGGACTGCAGCACGGGGAGGGGCACGGAGGCCCCTTGTTGCTGAATATACCATATGAAGTTACAAAGCCCATGGGTCATAGAGACAGTGTTATCCCCAAGGAAAGGTACATTCTGTTCAGTGTTCTCTGTTGGAGGAAGCAAGGAAGAGTGAAACAGATTTTGGTGTTACCGTCTGAAACAGGAAGTCAATGAAAAACAGGAGAAGTTCCAGAGTTACCCATAAGCTTCGCTTACTGTGAGCATACGTTACTCCCTGGTAACACCAGGTGAATAAGGAGTTGGTCTAGCCATAAAAGCTTCTTTGAAAGATAATGCCGTCTCTTTTTTTTTTTTTTAAAGATTTTATTTATTTATTTGAGACAGAGAGAATGAGAGACAGAGAGCATGAGAGGGAGGAGGGTCAGAGGGAGAAGCAGACTCCCTGCCGAGCAGGGAGCCCGATGCGGGACTCGATCCCGGGACTCCAGGATCATGACCTGAGCCGAAGGCAGTCGCTTAACCAACTGAGCCACCCAGGCGCCCGGTAATGCCGTCTCTTAATGGGAGATGTTGTTTTTGTATTTCCAGGGCTGCACAGGGTGGTAGAGGTAATGTATGACTGGCCTCAAGAAATAGTGTAGCCTCGGGGCACCTGGCTGGCTCACTCAGTGGAATGTGCAACTCTTGATCTTGGGGTTGTTAGTTGGAGCCCCATATTGGGTGTAGAGATTACTTAAAAATAACATCTTAAAAAAAAAAGATTGTGTAGCCTGTGATTAATGAGAGCAAACTGTCTGGTTCAAATCTTTGCTGTGTGATCCAGGAGTTAGACGGCCTCTCTGTGCTCTAGTTAGTCAGCTCCCAGATGGGAATACTAATATGTCCTGCCTTCCAGGGTTGGTAGGACTACTCAGTGGTTCTCAACCATGAGTGCGTATCAGAATCAACTGTGTAATTAAAAAAAAGTAATAATTATACGTCTGGGGCTGTCCCAGACTTAGTGAATGAGAATCTTTGAGAGCAGGCCCTTAAGCCTCTATGTTTTTAGAAGGCTCCCTCTCATGACACCTCTGCTTTGGTCCTAAGCAATCAGATACTGTTTGTAGAGTGTCTGGCATTCACTCTCTCATTCCCTCTCCTCTCTGTCCTTTCTGCCTTAGGCCTAGGCCACAGGGTAGCACTTAGGATACAAATGACCCAGAAGCAGATAGAAGCCCCTTTCTAATGCGTGTATAAAGCAGGGTGGCTTCCTTATCTGGCATTTCCATTTATCTTCACATCAAATTCTGTGTTGTAGGCAAGAGGAGGGGAGTATTCCCATTTTACAGGTGGGGAAATGGAGCCTCAGAGTGATTTGATAGGATCCTGCAGCAAATCGGCTTTCAGATGTTGCCTTCATCCCTGTATCTGTTTTCCTTGATCCCCAGCCACCTACTGACTTATGGGGCCACTTAGGGGGTGGGGAGTTGGGGAGCTGGAGGAAATCATGATTACTTCTACAGGTGGGTGGGTTGGAAGAAGGGGAAAGAAAGGAGCTTGAGGGAATGTAAGCCATCTACAGACCCTTAGATCAGGGGTCATTTGATTTATCAGGATGCTTAAAGATCAGAGAGTGTTGGTCATGGTCCCAGGCAGTCCATATGATGGTTTAGGAGAAGCAATGGGATTTGAACCCACTTCTGCTGCCCAGCTCACTGTCCTCCCAGCTATATGTGCTGCTTCTATGGAGTGGACAGGGTGTGGCTCGAGTGATAATAAAAGTGGTCTTTGAGTTAGCGTAGTGAGGCCTTTGCACATGCCGCTCCCTCTGGCAGAAATGCTCTTCCCAGGCATCATGGCTTGCTGCTCCCTCTCCTCTTCCAGATCTGCTGAGACACCATGTACTCAGAAAGGCCTCCCCTGACCCTCCAGTCCTGTCTGCTTTCTATCCCAGCGCCGTGTTCTCTTTTCTTTAAGGCATGCACCGCTCCCAGATACTTTCGTGTTTATAAATTTGTACTCATTGGTGGCTTGTTGCCTCTGTGGGAATGGAAGGCTCCACAAGGCCTGGACATCGCCTGTCTGCTTCCCACTGTATCCCCAGCACCAGGGCCCAGCACCAGGGCCCAGCACATGATTGGCACTCACTGAGTATTTCTTGAGTGAATGAATGAATGAATTTGTACTGGCCACCATGGTAAGCTCGCTTAAGTCTCCCACCAACCCCTGGAGGTGAAGCCCCATTCTTCAGGTGAGGGACCTGAGGCTCAGAGGGTGAGTGGTGGGGCTGGGGGATATAGCTCCTTTACTGATCAGTTCCCCCATCCGGGGCCCAGCAGACGGGTGTGACCAGGGCCCCGTCCCCTAGGAGTCATGCCCCAGCGTCCCAGTGACCTCACACCACTTTCTCCCTAGGGTTGGGCAACAGCCCTTCTTTGTCCCGTGGGCACAGCCACGTGTACCTGCTTCCGCAGCGCCCTGGGACCCAGCCTTTGCTAGCACTTGCTTTTTGTCCTAGAGGCCGAGGGACTGGCTGCCTGGCTTATATGTCATGGACCAGCCACCAGCAGGAATGTGGCGGTCTCCCACCTCTGGGGGTGGGGCTGGGGTCTGCAGCCTGGGCAGTGTAGCAGGTGGGCCTAGACGACAATGGTGGTCTCTTGCCAGAAGCTCTTCTCCCTAGAGCCACAGTTGGCCTAGATTAGTGGATCAAGTCAAGGGGAGAGCAGAGTGGGCTGAGGGATGAAATGAAAAGCATGAGAGGGAGGAGGGAGTCTTAGAATCCACCCCAGAACGAGGAGAAAGGCCTCCTTTGCTCAGATGACCTCACAGTAAATTTTCAGTGATCCAGTTGCAGGACAATGAGAGAAAGAGTGGTATCAGCAGGTTCCAGGTACTTAGGCTCAGCCTGGGGTTTGGATTTTGAGGGTCAGCAGAAGGCAGACTTGAACAGAGGTTAGTTAAGACTACAACTTGGGGGGCGCCTGGGTGGCTCAGTCGGTTAAACGACTGCCTTCGGCTCAGGTCATGATCCTGGAGTCCCGGGATCGAGCCCTGCATCGGGCTCCCTGCTCGGCGGGGAACTTGCTTCTCCCTCTGACCCTCCCCCCTCTCATGAGCTCTCTCTCTCTCTCATTCTGTCTCAAATAAATAAATAAAATCTTTAAAAAAAAAATATTTTAAATAAAGACTACAACTTGGACTCAGAGTCTGAGTCCAGGATCTTTAGCAGCTGAGCGACTTAGAGCATATTACTTAATCTGCCTGGGCCTCAGCTTCCTTACATGCGAAATGGGATAAAACTAAGTATCTCAGTGGGTGGTTGGAATGAGAAGGTGGTTGGAATGTTTGAAGAGAGGGCTGTGCCTCCGTGGCGATGTTATCAGTAGTAATGACCGATCAGTGACTGCTTGGTTTGGTGACAGATTGGTAGAGGAAACTGGAAGACCCCATGAATTACAGACTGTAGGTTATCATTTGATGCCTCTTCCTTTTTCTGTCTGTGCAGCAATCACTCCCTCTGTGTGGGAAGCTAGGATCACGGATTTGCATGAGCCCTGCTCCTTGGCCTGGGAAGCACCGATCTGCAGATGGCCGTGGAGGGTGCAGTGGGAGTGTCCAAACAGCCTGTGTAGCAGACAGAGTGTGGAGGGGTGAGCTGGAGCTGGCCGACACGGTGGGGAAGGGCATCCCAGGGAGAGACCAGCCTGTCATAAGGCCCAGCACGTCCTGTGGCTGGTGAATGATCAGCGAGTGACTCGGGGGAGACAGGAGCTCCCTATGCACGAGGGGAGGATTTGAGCTGGCCAGAGGAGTCCTGTGAGGGTGAGGAACATAAGGGATGGTCCAGGAGTCTGGAACAGGTACAAGTAGGAGCACTGAGACTTGCAGCCTGGGAAGCTAGCTGGAGGCTGCTCAGGGGCGTGGGGTGGGCGTGGGGAGGGTGTGGGGAGGGCGACTAGGGCCTCATAGGCAGGAGGGATGAGTGGGATCACCCTGTGGGCTGTGCAGGTGTGCAGGCCCGAGGCATGGAGTGGAGACACTAGGCTGGGGCACAGCTTCTCACCTGCAGTCCTGACCAGAGGCCTTTGCCCAATAAAGCAGCCATCCCCGTCGTGGTGGGGCCAGGCCCCACACACCCACCAGGTACTTGCTGGACAGGGAGAAGGTTGGTAACTTTACAGAGTAAACCTTAAATAGATTTAATGATGATAGTGATAGGTATTGCCATAGTAATAATTATTGTTACTCCTCTTACCACTACTGTTAACCCTTTTAGCATATTACTGTGAAATTCTCAGTGCATTTCACATCCGTAACCCATGTTCCCTCAGGAGGATTTTCATTTCCATTTTACAGATTAAGAACCTGAGGCAGGGATGTTGAAATGTCTTGCCCAATAAGGTCACCATTGCAGGAACTTGGCATGAAGGGGACTTCCCAAGGGGACTTCCTTGGGAAGGGGACCTCTGAGGGAAGTGGACTCTGGGGACCAAAAGACCCACCTGGTCTGGATGGGATGGTTTTGGAAAGGGCCTCTCAGCGCTTCCTGTCTGTGCCTTGTCTTTAGACTGAGTTCCCAGGATTATTTTGAATTCTCCTTGGAGCAGTGATTCCCCAGTCTTCTTGGAGTTGCAACATCCTTCCGTGGTAAGATTTTGCAATAGTTGCAACTCCCCCAGAAAAGTGTAATTTCCATTCCTCTAAGTTAGAGTTAGGGAAGAGAGTTGTTTGGAGAGGTTTGTACAGGCACCTGGGTGGCTCAGTCGATTGAGGGTCTGACTCCTGATCTTAGCTCAGGTTTTGATCTCTGGGTTGTGAGTTCAAGTCCCACATCGGGCTCCCTGCTCGGCGGGAAGCCTGCTTTTCCCTCTCCCACTCTCCCTGCTTGTGTTCCTGCTCTCGCTCTCTGTCTCTGTCCAATAAATAAATGAAAATCTTAAAAAAAAAATCATATATATATATTTTAAAATTTTTTAAAAATTAAAAGAAATTTACATATATATACATATATACACGTATATATATATATATATATATATATATATAGAGGGGCGGGGAGAAGTTTGTAGCTGTCCTGGAGCTCAAGTGCCCTGGTGACAGCATTGTACTTGGAAGAAGGTCTTGGGTTCCATCCCTGCCTGCCGCTCTTTGCTATGTGACTTGGGCAAGTTTGGCCCCCTCTCCGGGCTGTGAGTTTCCCCATCTCTCCCATCTCTGCCATGCTGTGACTCATTATTTTTCTACTGTGGGGGCTGTCTTACCAATTCTGCTTGGGGTGGAACTGCCAGGTACTGGAGAGAGAGGGAGAAGGTTCGTTCCTGGATACAGATGGAGCTAGGCAACTGTCACAGCTCAGGTGGGCAACATGATTCCCTACATCCAGTGAGCAGAGCCTGTTGCAGGTTCTTAACTTCCTGGCTTGTGTCCCCTTTCCTGGTGACAGGTGCTGACTTCTCTTTGAACTGCAAGTTGGAAGAAATTTATCATGGGATCATGTGCCTTAAATGAGTGGGTTTGGAAGGAGAAGGCAGAGGAGGAGGAACTCTAGGCAAGAGAATCCCCGATTTCCAACCTCCCCGGTGAATCACGGAACATTGGGCTAAGTCACTCATGGGAGTGGAAAGATTGGGCGAAAAATTAAGGAACTTAGGGCCAGGTTTTTTTTTTAAAGGAGCAAATTATTCAAAATCCTTTACCCGATAGATTATATCTAAAGCTGATTTCTTCCTTTTTTCCACAGTACTGTTTTATCCATCTTGAATGATTTTGTAATCTATAAACCTGTCTTTTAGCTCTCTTGGTTTCAGTTAAGAAATATTTTAGCAGGGGAGGGAAGGTGCCGGTGAGTTCTGAGATACTGTGGGGGTCTGCAGACGTGGCCGGGGGTGCTCTTTGAGGCTCAGATGGCCATCCTTGGGCCCTGAGCCCTGGTGTCTCTTACCCAGAGCTCCTGCCGGCTCCATCATGAGGTCTGCAATTATTTAAGGAAAGCTCACATCAAGTGGAAAAAGAGCGACCACACTAACCGAATCATGTGGCCAATAGGCAATTCAACACCAGAGCCACCCAACCCCCTCAAGCCCTCACCAGCTGCTGGATTTTGCAGCCGCATGGATTAGGTGACCGCGGGCCTGACGGGCAGGGCCATGTGCACACGCTGGTTGCTTGCGCGGGCAGCTTGGCCGCTTCAGCCTGGGAGTCTGGATCTGCCTACATCCAGGGGCAGCTCTCTTTTGAGCCTCACAGAGCAAGTTAATTTGAAAGCCGTTTTTTTCGGGTCATAAAGGAAGCTAAAAATTATGAGATTGAAAATAACGATTTTATATTACTATAACTCAGACTCTTGTTTAATTGCTCCATAATTTGATGTTAACCCCAAAATGTTTTGAAGAGATAACTTCCTGCCTTAAATTCCTTTTTTTCATTTTACATTTTGGTTGTTGGGTCAACAGATGTTATACGTATATATATATTTTTAAATGAACATTAATATTTTTTTACTAAGAATTTTTTTAAAGTAATATTTAAAAAATTTCCAACGTTTGGAAGTAACTCGTCAGAAGAAAATGAGGTCACCCTCATCCTGTAATCTCTTAAGAAACAACCAGTCTTAACGGTTTGGTGTATTCAGATGCCTTTCAACTGAATACGAGATTATCTATTTTATTTTCATATAAATTGTATTTTCTTAATAAGCAGCAGGTATTAATTTATTGAAACTTGAGAGAATACAAATAGGTAAAAGAAAAAAAAAGTAATCCCAGCACCCAGAAATAACCAGTCAAAAGCAGTGCCTTTTTTTTTTTTTTTTTCCTTTAAAGTAACATTGTAGGGTTTCACCTCCAGCCAAGCTGCCCTCCTTGGGCACACTTTCCCTGCCTTTCAGGTGGCTGTTTATGAGCTGATTTCTGCCTGTGACCTTGAGAGGGAGAGAACCTCAGCTCCAGGTCTGGTGTGACTGTCGCCCACCATGTGACCTCTTTCAGCCTTTCATAAATGGGAACAATCCTTGCATTGCTGTGAAAATGCACAGATCATGGATTTCAAAGCTAATTGCAAGTGGTAGAGTCATAAACAGTAGAAGGCCGCCACAGCGACTGCTATAGTTTTAACTCCAGACGGTATCAGGTTTGGACAATATCTGATCACCTCCAAGTATTTCACATGAGCAAGAGCTATTATACCCCAAGATCTGATCACTCCTGAAGTTTGGCTCTTGGTCCACACAATGTGTGCTGCATTGGTCTATACATACGTTTGTTAATATGAACTGAGCACGATTCACACCCTTGCTGGTAGGAAAGATACTCCAACCCAGCCTTCCTGATTTAGAATTTATTACTCAGCTGGGCTGTTTGAAGTGTTAACTGATCCCTCTTGTGATTCAGGCTGCAATTGGAGCCCACGCAAGGGGAAGAGATTGGGGTGGGGGGAGGTCACTCGGAGCAGGCCCCTGGAAGATCCAGCTACTTGACAAGTTCGTTTTGTACTTGACAAGTTTCATTTTCATTTCAACATACAGCACTGTTCAGTGGGAAAGAGACAATAGACATGCTTTTGTATTTCTTTTGAAAAGGTAATACACGAGCCTCCTTGAAGAAATTGTCAGAGTTACAAATGGAAGTCCTCTCTCCCATCTTTGTGTTCCTATCCCCCGAGGAACCCCACTACCAATTTCTACCATGTTCTTCCAGAGAGAAACCATGCCGACACCACCATATATAGGGTCTCCCTTCCTACCTTCATTTTTTGCACCCATGGTAGCAAGCTAAGAACATCGCAGTGCAGCTTGCTTTCTTCCATTTAATAATGGATCCTGACGATCATTTCATATTAGTGTATTAAAAAAGATCTACTTCCTTTTTTGGCTTGATTGTAGTTGGTTTAACCAGTTCTCTGTCGAGCATTTAAAGTATTTCTAATTTAGTGCTGTGCTAGTCTGCGGGGAGCATCTTTGTGCGAGCATCATTTTGCACGTGTGTGATGGATGTGTGGGAAAACTACCTCCCAAGGGCAGTCGCTTGGTTAAAGGGTGAGTGCATTTAAAATTTTGACGGCCATTGCCACATTCCCTTTCATGAAATTTTATCAGTTTTACATTCCCACAGAGATGAATAAGAAATGCTTGGTTCCTCACACCTTCACCAGCATGCATGGCCTTAAACTTTTTTGATCTTTGCTAATCTGGTGTTTCTTTGGAGTTTTAATTGCCGACTTTCTCTCCTGGTTAAGAGTCACTTGTTTCCTCTCCAAAGAACTGCCTATTGTGTTGTTAATTCTTTTCTTCTTGATTTATGTGGGTGTGCTTGTTTTCCCTCACTTTGCCTCACAATACTCTGGGGTATTCTCGGGCTCCAACCTCCCTCCGACAGCCTGGTTGGAGGAGAAAGCCCACTGGAGTAGAGTTGGGATCCAGACCCTGGTCCGGCTACCTTCCCGCTGTGTGACCTTGACTGAGTCGCTTAAACTCTCTGAGTCACTGTTTCCTACTCTGTAAGGAAGGATGTTAGTTGTATAGCAGGGTTGTTGGATGGATGAGATAATCAATGTAAAAGTGTTTTATAAACCATGGAAAGCCATAAAAACACAATTCCTGCATTAATGTTCACTTAGTTTCAAGTGAGTGATAAAAGAGTTTAGATTCCTAAAACTTTAGAGGCGAGTCGTCTGGTTAAACACGTGGGGAAGGGGAGGCCCGGGGAGAATGGACCGGCCAGAGTCAGAAGGCAGAGGTGGGCCTGACTGGGAGTGGGGTCCCGGGTTGTCTTGCTGTATGAGGAGCCACGGGCAATATGCGGTTTATATTTTTTTATATTCTGATTTTTATAATAAATTATCCTGACTTCCGTGGGAATGCAGTGTGGCTGAACCTTAAGAGGATGTACTTGAGAACTGAAAAATACCTAGATCGGACCCAGGTTCTGCCAGCTCTTCACTGCAGGCCCTACACCAGGTGACTTCACCTTTTTGGGGCCGCTGTTAACCTTCTCTGCGGAGGGATTACTGAGACCGGGGTGGTAGAGCCCTGCCCGTCTGGCACATGATGGGACTTGGTAAATGGTGTCATTATCGTTGTTTGGCTTTGCAGGAGGCGTGGCGGCCAGGGAATGAGGGCCAGGCTCTGACGCCGGACACCCGCGGTTCAAGGCCTTGCTCTGCCCTGCCTTGCTGGTGGGGCCTCTTACTTCACCTCTCTGAGGTAATCATTGGAGTCCTTTAGCTGCAAAGCTTTGATTTGAAGAATCTGTGGACTTTTGAATACAAAGTGCTTATCACGTAGGAGGCATTTATAAGTCAGTTACGAAAAAAGGACTTACTGAAGTGCCTGGATGTGGCGGGCACTGGCCCAGATGTTGGGGTCCGAGCAGGAAAGAAGCAGGGTCACTGGCCTTCGGGAGCTTGTGTCCCAGATTCTTGTTTATGCTGATTGTTGTTCCCCAGATTCTTGTTTATGCTGATGTTGTTCTCGGTCATAGTAACAACAGCACAGTCTGGTCAGTGTCCATAGACTCTGCCTGGCCTCTGTCTAGGAGTTCTAGGACACACGCTCTGAAAATCCGGGGATTTTCCCTGCTCCTGTAGACTCTGCAGATGACTTACTTCCTGTGACATGCTCTTTTTCCATAACTTTAGGAAACTTGACTCAACCTGCCACCCTCATCCCCTCACAAGGGCTGGGGGCTGAAGCCCTGTGGTCCAGTGACTTGTTTGACGTCCCACCAACCCTGGCTTCCTGACCCGTCAGCCTGGGTCTCTTTGCTTCATTCATCGTTGGGCCATGGGAATCTTCCCTCTCATCCAGCCCCTATTTAAGTCCATTTCCTGCGTGCCAGCCTCTGGGCTTGGGTCTGGGGACACGGCAGTGAGCTCAGTCCTGCCCACCGGGAGCTGGCATAGGGTGGCAGGAAACAAACGAGGTGATTTCAGCTCGCTATGAGCCCCGAGAAGAGAAGCAGTAAGGCAAGGACGTCTAATGGGGGTGTGTGAGCTACGGTGGAAAGGGTGGTCTCGAAGCCCCTTTGCAGTGACATTCATGCTGAGGCTGAGAAATCAGAAAGAAAGCAGGTTTATGGGAAAAAAGATGTTCTAGGCAGTAGGGTCAGCAAGGGCATGTCACTTCCAGAATGCACCCACTGCCGGTGCAAACAGGATCCAAGGGGAGGTCGTATAAAGAGAACTGGCGTGTTTGAGCATCTTTTCAGAGCAGGCGGTGAGGCTGATTTATACCAGAGGGGATGGCCACGTCCGGCTGGGTGCAGTGAGTGAGCAAATGCATTTTTTTTTTTAAGGTTTTATTTATTTATTTGACAGAGAGAGAGAGAGAGAGAGCACAAATAGGCAGAGTGGCAGGCAGAGGGAGAGGGAGAAGCAGGCTCTCCGCTGAGCAGGGAGCCAGACGTGAGGCTTGATCCCAGGACCCCAGGATCATGACCTGAGCGGAAGGCAGCCGCTTAACCAACTGAGCCACCCAGGCGCCCCAAGCAAATGCATTTTAGACTGTGGCTGGAGCTTCAGTATTTGTTTGGAACCAGTAGAATCTGCAAGGCCTTTGGAAGTGGCAGAATCGAGGCAATCCTGGATTCAGAGCAGCCCTGGCAGGCCCTCCTAACAGACAAGGACTTCCTCGCCGGCTCCCCACCTAATGGTGTCAGTGCCCACAGCCACCGTCGGCAAAGTCATTTTCCACTCTTGGATCTGCGATTTAACGCCTGGCTGCGCAGAGAGCTGCAGAGAGCTGAGGTCGGGGAGCTAATTGGGTTGCTTCCTAAGAGGGAGGTTCTTAGAATTGGAATATCTGGGGCCGGGGCAGGGTCGCGATGCAGAGAAACCAGGAGGGCTAGACAGGGGGCTGGGCTGGCCGGAGCCACTGGTAACAGAGCCAAAGTGACAGGGAATACCATGGAGGCTCTGGACTCCCCAGGGACGCCACTGCTCTGGGAGGGCGTCCTGGTTCCTTGGGAGTTTATGTTCTAGACAAAGGCCAGGTGGGCAGCTTGGGTATTTTCTGTCCTGGATTAATCTCTCCTAGCAACAGCCTGGGTGGTGGGGACCTCTTTTCCTTCTCGCCCCCTTAGACCATGACCCTCATCCCCCATCCTATACGCGTACCCTCTATGGTCATCACCAGCTGCTGTTGGGGACAGAGCTGCTGCATAATGGCCATGTGAGGGTACAGCCCGTGGTAAGGCTGAAGGTCACTCAGCCGACTCCTGGCTATATGTCTGTGGGTGGACTCTGTCTGGCCAGGTAATCCTGCCCTTGTTCTAGGTCAGAATTCACTTACTCATCCATTCACTCATCCACCTAATCAGTGATGCATTTGTTCCTTTGTTTATTTATTCATTATGGAGCCATCGTCCACGTCAGGCTCTGCGTTGGGTGCTAGGGGCACAGTCTCAACAGGACAGACTCCCCACTGTCCTAGAGCTTAGAGTCCATGGGGATGAGAAGGAAGCCGACCTGTGCATTGCACACATCCTCATCATCATTATGATGACACTTGTCACTGAAGCTGCATGTCAGTTACTGTTGTGAAATATACCTCCAAAGACAAGCAGTGGGACGTGGCCGGGGGATCTGAATCCATGTGGGATCTCCCTATGTTCCTACGCCCAGGGCAACTGCTGCCTTCTGGGAGCTCATTGCCGTGAGGTTCCAAGATGACCGCAGGCCGGTTCTGCCCATGGAGTAGGGCCTTCCTTCCAGGTTCAACGGTGTCTTGTGTTTCTACTGTGAGTTTATATCCTGCTTTAAAAAAAATTCACCATCTATTTAAGAATGATACATTTTTTTGCATTTGACTTCCAGTTTTTACTTTAAAGCAGATATAATTAATTTAAAGAATTGGCCATTAATTTTCTACATTCACAGTTCCTTTGGGTCCATATAAGGGTAACTTTTCCTGCTTTGTTTTTAATTTTATTTATTTATTTTAAAAATATTTTGTTTGTTTATTTGTCAGAGGGAGAGAGAGACTCACACAAGCAGGGGGAACGGCAGACAGAGGGAGAAGCAGGCTCCCCGCTGAGCAAGGAGCCCCATACAGGACTCGATCCCAGGACCCCGGGATCATGTCCGAAGGCAGACGCTTAACCAACTGAGCCACCCAGGAGTCCCTCCTGCTTTGTTTTTTATTTTTTATTATTTTTTATTATTTTTTAATTTATTTTTTTTTATTTGTGAGAGAGAGAATGACAGAGAGCATGAGAGGGAGGAGGGTCAGAGGGAGAAGCAGACTCCCTGCTGAGCAGGGAGCCTGATGTGGGACTCGATCCCGGGACTCCAGGATCATGACCTGAGCCGAAGGCAGTCGCTTAACCAACTAAGCCACCCAGGCGCCCCCTGCTTTGTTTTTTAAATATAAAATAAAAATTTATGTAAACATTTTTTATTACAAAAGAATAAAATCTTTATTGAAGAAAATTACAGAAATAGACACACCCTCCAAAAGGAAATAGAAACCCTGCCTAATTTCACTCTCTAGACCACCATGAACAGTTCTTTTTTCTTTCTTCCCCTATACATTTTTCCTTAAAAAAAAAAAAAAAAAAAAATCAGGTCCTACTGTCTTTGTGACTTTTTCACTTAGCATTATATTAGATAATGTATTTTCATTAAGGTCTTATTAATCTTTTTTTTTTTTTTTAAAGATTTTATTTATTTGACAGAGAGGCATAGCGAGAGGGAGGGAACACAAGCAGGGGGAGTGGGAGAGGGAGAAGCAGGCTTCCCGCCAAGCAGGGAACCCGATGCGGGGCTCGATCCCAGGACCCTGGGATCATGATCTGAGCCGAAGGCAGCGCTTAACGACTGAGCCACCCAGGCGCCCCAAGGTCTTATTAATCTTTATGAAGGTGTATAGAAGGTGTTTTCCATGGCCTTAAATTTTTTAACTCACCGTTTTGATGCCAGCAGGGCAACGTTCCTCATGGATGTAGCTCGAGATTCTGTTTTGTGGCTTGTCCTCTATCTTAGAGAGCCAGTTAGGTTTTATTCACAACTCAGGCAAGTGATTGAGTTCTGTTTGCCTCTTTGTTTCTTTGTCAAAGGGAAAAACAGCTGCCTCTCCCCGTTGGTGGCCGTTTCCTGGTGCCCGGTGTATGCGGTGACCACAGCTGCTACGGGGAGCGGGCAAGGAGGGAGGAGGGCTTGGTGGCCAGGAGGAGGGCTTGGTGGCCAGGAGCTGGACACTGAGAGTGAAGTCACCTGCCCTGAGGGCTGCTGAGCGGAGCTGAACCTGAGCAGCGTGGAAAGGGAAGTTCAGTGTAAGGATGGAGCTCCCGCTCCTCCCCTTGTCCTCACAAACCAGAGGAAGTACATTTGGTTAAGAATAACCCACATCCGCCACCAGGCATGCTTCCAGCAGCAGTGTGGGGAGATGCTAGGCTGCTCCTTGGGAACTGGTGAAGGGCCTGGCCTTGCAGAGCCCCCCAAACCCGGGGCCACCCACACCTGCCCCGCATGTTGAGGCTCAGAGAGACTGAGCTGTCCAAGTCAGGCAGTAGGTTAGTGGCAGAGCTGGGATTTGAACCCAGGAGTTTGCTACCACATCTTCCATTTTAGGCTCCTCCACCCGCTGGGACGGCACATCTATTACATGCAAGGAGCTGTGGGGGCACAAAGAACTGGCACACGCAGCACGCTAGAGATGCTGCCACGGTCAGGGACCCAGTAGGGGTGTCCACTGGTTCACTGCTTCAGCGTAAGCCGTGCCAGGCCCTGTGCTCAGCTCCCCGGACATAGCTGTGAGCAAGCGGATCGCATTGACTAGCAAGCTGCAGACTGTTGGCGGGTCGAGGCTGATGAGCCCAGTGAGGGAAAGAGCGCAGTGTAGATGGCAGAAGGCTCCGGGCTGCAGTCCCTGGGAAGAATTGCTGGAGGTGGAGCTTAGGTTTGGGGTACCCTAACAGCGGAGCCCCAGCAGCCGGGGGAGGGCCTTGGCATTGAATGCCAGCCAATGGTAGCTGGGTCGGAAGATGCTGCCGATGGACATGCTGTGTGACCTTAGGCAAGTTGCTTGGCCTTACTGAGCCTCCTACCCTGGTTTCAAAAGGGTGCAAGAATGAAATGATAATAAATGGATCCAATGTATCTGCAGCAGCCGTGGTCATCTCCAGCTTCGTGGCCATTGTCTGTTGTGGCCGTGGCAAAAGGGGTTGCAGAATGGACCTGCCACACAAGTAAGAGAGGGACCGAGGCCTGCTCCGCCTGGTTGCCCCTTGCCATGAGGAGGAGTGGAGTCATTTTGGGAATTTGCCCTGAGGTACAAGAGGATTCCATTTGACCTGGTCCCACAGTGCACACTGAGCATTCCAGGAGAGCCTGAATGCCCATCCTTGAGGTAAAGGTGAAAGAAAAGGCTCATGCCCTGAACTGGGGGGCGGGTAGGGAGAAGCTTCTGGAGCCGGGCATTCTTCCCACTGCTCTGGTTATTAAAGCAGCTCGGGGCGTCTGGGTGGATTTGTTAGGGACTGATGTCGGTGGGGCGTCCAGCCCCCCACCTCACGCTCCACAGCACTGCTCTGGTCTATGGGCCTGGGAGGGACAGCTCGGGGTCCAATCCTGCTTCTGTGGCTCACGAACTCGACAGGCTGTGGGTCCCCACTGTCCTCTCTGCTCACGTTATCCCGGGGACAGCAGTGGACACATGCCAGTGGTACCATCCTCGTCAGGGCACGGTGAAGCTCAGAGATAACATATGCTTAAAGAACAGAGCTCAGTGTCTGCCCCCATGAGCACTCGGGTTTGCTCACACAAGGAGGATTTCTGCCTCTACCCTGCTGCTCCCTCCCTAGCTCAGTCTGCCCCGCATCCTGACTCTGGCCAGATCTTTGTCCTCCCTGGGTTCCCATGAGGACTTCTGTCGGGGGGGACGGGCACCAGGGTAAAAGGCAGGGGCAGTGACAACCCTGTGCGGTGGAGTGACTTATGCCTGGAGGCCCCTGTGGTGGCCCCCGCATGCATCCCTTTGGATCCTGGCTCAACTCACCAACAGAGGCGGCTTCCCTGCCTTCCCCGGCCCCAGTCTTCGCTTTTGTCCTGAGGAAGAATCCAAGGCTCTCAGGAATGGAAGAGATTGGATTGGATTTGATTTGATTCGATTGATTTTAAAGACTTTGAGAGAGAGAGAAAACAAATGTATGAGCAGGGGAGGGTGGGGAGGAACAGGGAGAGGGAAAAGCAGACTCCCCGCTGAGCAGGGAGCCAGACATGGGGACATGGGACTCTATCCCAGGACCCTGAGATGACCTGAGCCAAAGGCAGACGCTTAACCAGCTGAGCCACCCAGGCGCCCCAATGGGTGAGAGTTTAGAGGGCATCTTACCCAACATCCTCCCAGGCAGGGCTTGGATCTTCTGCCTGCTGCTTGCACACGTGGAAGGACGGGTGCTCACTGTCTTTGGGGGCCCTTTTTTTGTTTGGGGGACAGTGTTGGTGGATGTGTGGGTGGGCACTGGAGCCGAATCTATTTCTTTTGTCCTCTGTCTCTCCCCGTGGACTCTCCCCCAAGCCCCTGAGGTTGCTCCTGAGAGGTGGACTGCCCTCTGGTCCTCCGTCTCTCTGGCCCTTGGCCCTCATCCTGCAGTTCCCGTTCTGGGTTCTTGGGGGGAGCCACAGTGGAGTTGAGAGCTCGCTGTGGCCCCAGGTCCTGGGGTGACTCTTGAGCTTTGACTTTTTTCTTCTGTTAAAGATAATTCGCTTTGGCTTTTACGTTGATTGGAAGGCCTCGATCACTTGGTCTGATTCTCTTTGCTTGTGGCAGGGGATGTTGGTCATGAAGGGTGGCGTTCAGGGAGAGGGGAGGGTGCTTTAAGTTTCTTCTCGAGACCCACTGTGCTCTGGGTCCTGAGTGTGAGGATTCTGAGTGTGTGAGTGAGAACCAGAAGGCTTTCAGAGACTATCTACGCCTGGGGCTTTTTGGCCAGAGCCCTCCTTCATCCTTTATATAAGAAAGTCAAAACACAGAAAGGTTGGCATGTGATTTTATGGGCCCTGAATGCCACATACAGGCCTGAACTAAGGGCTTCTATTTGAGTCCTTCCACCTTCATTGTGCAGACAGGGAAACTGAAGTCCAGAGAAGCACCCCCACACTTCCACTTATTTGTTGGCTGGTAGAGGGGGCCAGGGTGGGAGGAAGCACTAGGGGCCAGGAGAGTGGGGATCGGGAGCAGAGTGGCAGTGGGGGGCTCAGCCAGACGCAGGGCCGGGGTTCGGAGCAGGGTTCGTGGGGAGATGAGCGAGGAGGAGGACCCAGAGAGATGGAGGCCCTACAGAGGAGGCTGGGTCAAACATGGAAGCTGGAGAGGGGTGGTGGGAATGTGCTAGAGCTGTGGAACCTGTGAATTTGTGGTGGAATCAAAAGACAGGCTCCTGTACAAGGGTGACGTGATCCTTGGCCAGTAAAGGTGGGCCAGACCCAGGGAGACCAGGTGTTGGATTGCAAAGACCTCAGATGCTACTGTTCAGAATTTTCCAGAGGAGGAACTGAGGCCAGCAAGGGCAGGAGGCTGGGACATGCATGTGAACGAGTAAACTCAGAGTCTGAAAGTGTGGCATGGGTGGTCAGCTTGGTGATTTGGGGTGGCAAGTGAATCCAGTTACTTCATTTTAATAGCTAGGTACTTAAGTGCACATTTGAGAAAATACAGCCAGTGCATATAACATATTGCTAAGGATAAATCTAAGGAGGAAACAAATGAGTGGATTTAAAGACAAACCAGGTGAGAAACAGTAGAGAGGTACCAAGATAAGGTGAGACTCAGGCAGCTGGTGTGGGAACCTAGCTCTCTAGGCCCCACTGTACTAATGACCGACAGATTTGACTCAGGCTGACCCCTGAGCCCTGAGGGTGGGCTCCTCTTAGGGCAGAGGGTACAATCTACGCATTCAGGCCCCTCCTTCCTTTCTGGGTGGGCTGCTTCCCAAGGATGGTGCAGAGAAGGAGGGACTGGGCAGATTGGAGCTACTTAGGGGCTTTCCTCCGGGACCTGAGCTTAGGCCACTTCCAACCTGATGGTGCACAATGGGCTCAGACCAAAGACGTGGGGGCTGGGGTCTAGGCTAGGTTTCCCCTAGCTCTGTGACTGAGAAGATGGGAAGGACAGTGCCGCACCCCCTGCTGATCTGTGCCATATGGTGGCTGGAAGAGCTGCCTAGAGCCTGTCCAGTGATGGGCTCAGGTCGGTCTCTGCTGTCTGGCATGGAGGGCGCATGCTGTGTGCGTGGTGGCCCAGGCACGTGAAGCTGCCACTGGACAGATAGCTTGAGAAAGTGGAGCTGCTCTGCCCTGGGAGGTCCGGTTGGTTCAGGGGGTTAATTAATTAATGAATTAATTTTTAAAAAGAGCGCGCCTGCACACACAGAGGGAAAGGGAGAAGCAGACTCCCCCCTTCCCCCTACCCTCCCCCTTCCCCCTAACCCTAGCAGGGAGCCCCATGCCCGGCTGGATCCCAGAACCCTGAGATCTTGACCTGAGCCTTAGCCGAAGGCAGAAGCTTAACCAACTAAGCCACCCAGGAGCCCCCAGGTTTGTTTTTTTTTAATTAAAAAAAATATTTATTATTATTATATTTTGTTTTTGGCTTGAAAGGGGTTGGCTGAAAGAAGGAGATCAGCTAGAAAACCTAAATTCATAGGGTTACAGGGTAACCAAGAAGGATGGGCTAAGGTATCTTTCCCAGGTTAACTACAGAATACCAGACCTAGCAGAAACTTAGTGATCCACTAATCCGTATACTGAAAGGTACCACTTATTAAGCTCTTCCTTAATAAGCCAGGCAATTTGAGTCCAGTTTCCTTCAGACTTGGCTCTAACACCCCCTCGGAGAGGCCTTGCCGGGCGGTCCCTATGCACCCCTGAATCAGCCACATTACCCTGCTGGCCTCCTTCACTGCTTCAGGATGATGTCTGACTCACTTACGCATTCACTGCTTATTATGTCTACCCCCACCGGAAGGGTGGCTTCAGGGGGTGCTGGGGGGGGGGGGCATGAGAAAGCGCGGTGGGGAGCGGTTGCTGAATGGTGGATTCAAGTTACTGATAGCCAGAATGCAGGCGAGGGAGTCTCCCTCCAGGATCTGATAGAAGGTAACCAAGTCAAATCTTGATTCAAGAGGTAGGGAGGTATTAAGGGCATGCCCTGAGATAATCCAGAAATTTCTTTTTAAGGCAAGGGAATCCTTTGCACAGAAAGGAGGGAAGAGCTTGCTTTTTCCACCTCTATTGATTAAATTAAGAGAAGACCTCCTTTGGACTAGGGAAGGCCAGACACAGGAGGCCTCACATCAGCCTGGTCTGTGTTGCTTCCCTTCTGGAAGGCACTGAGGCAGCCCACTGGCATCTTGTTTGATAAATGGTAAACCACAAAGGCTGCTTGCCTGGGGCACTTGGGATTGGAGCTACCCAGAGCGGAGGGCAAACCCTCGGGGAAGGAGGGAAGAGGTGCTCTTTCTTACCTGAATTCCTTTCTTTAAGAGATACAGGTTGTGTGGCCTTGGGCATGTCACTGAACCCCTCTGAGCCTTTAGTTCTTTATTTCCAAAAGATTTCCAAAAGTGGCAATAATAATGCCAGCTTCTGAGGATTGTTTTTAGGGTTAAATGAGATTAAGCACCTGGCAGTATCTACCAAGAAATTGCTGGATATATTTAAGGTTGTTATTTTAATTAGGATTTTTTAATGAATGCTTGGAGAAATTTCATGATTACTAATCTGCGTTACATGAGCAGAACCTTACCTCTGAATCATTAGACAAAATTTGGGCCTTATAATAGACCTTGCCATTGAGAGATCTGCCACCTTGTGGCCATTTACCCAAATTGCAGGTTCAGTTTTTTTTAATTTAAAAAAGTATTTATTATTATTGCTATTATTATATTTTGTTTTTGTCTTGAAAGGGGTTGGCTGAAAGAAGGAGATCAGGTGGAAAATCTAAATAAGGTTACAGGATAACCAAGAAGGATGGGCTAAGGTATCTTTCCGAGGTTAACTACAGAATACCAGACCTGGCAGAAACTTAATGATCCACTAATCCCTATACTGAAAGGTACCACTTATTAAGCGCTTCCTTAATAGGCCAGGCAACTTGATTAGCACTTTGCATACATCCTTCGTAGTCCGTTCTACATGGCAAGATCAACATTTTTAGTACCGTTTTTCAAAAGGGGAAACTGAGGCTCAGAAGTAACCGAGTAACTTGCTTGACAGCACATAGCCCATGTATAGCAGAGCTGGTATTTGAACCAGGCAGTCTGATTCCAAAGCCCGTGTGTAATCTTAACCTTCTTACTGTCTGTCAACCAAGGCTAGGCCAAATACCTGTCGTGCTCCTGGACCCTACAGAGGTCAGTGGGTTGTGTTCTTGGTTTCTGCCTGCAGCTGACCTCAAGAAACAGTATGTCACCCCAGCACCTGGGTTTATACCCTATAGTCCTACCCATGTGCTTTACAGAATACCCATCATGATTTCACTGGATCCCACTGAAGGCAGATGTGAGATGATAGAATGATCTGTTCGGCTTCCCCCTGCCTCCTCATCAGGTAGCTGGCCTCTTTGAGAAGGTGGATGTTCTCTGAGCGGTTCTGAGAGAGAAGCAGGTTTTCCGCTTGCACTTTCAGAACCTGAGTGTGGAGCCCGCCCACAATCAATGGGGAGGTGGCAGGAGTGTGAGGAGGAAACAAAACCAGTGTGTTTCTTTCCAAGTCCGTTTGGCTGGTGGTGCAGGCCTGGCAGAGCTGATGTGATGAGGACCGGTCCCCACATTGAGTGGGTGGAGAGCTATCCTGGCAACTCCCTGGGCCCCGGCAAGGATATCCTCCTGGGCCAGGGGAGGAAGTCAGCCCCACACTAGGCAACAACAGGCTTCTTTCTGTAAAGTTGGGCGCCTCTGCCTCTTTCCCACGCTGGCTTGGCTAGCAGGGAAGGGTGTGGGCTGGGGTGTAAAGTTCATGGCAGTGGGCTGGGACCTGAGGGGGTGTTTGTGCAGAGAGGTTCAAAAGCCCAAGGATGCAATCCTGTACCTCCAGCCTTTTCCCCTGCTTCGGGAGATGTGTCTGGGTGAGGCCAGCTGGGAAGATTCCCTGATAATAAAATAATTGTTTAGAAATGATGGTTTATTCAGTGCTCCCAAGGGAAGAGTCTTCTTCCTGCTATTCCCTCTGAGTCCATGGGACACCAGGAAGCCTTGTGGTTGTGTGGAGAGATGGTATGGGGTCTTAGACTTTATCGAAGGGGAGAGTCAGATTTTACAACTTCAGGGGAATCTAGAGCCTTGTTGTCAAGGTAAAACATCTAGAGATCTAGAACTCTCGTAAGTCATGAATTTATGGATAGCCTTTGGTCTGACATTCCTCCCAAAGTGAGAACCCTTCTCTTAGCATCCCTGGAAGATGCTGTACCCACTCATCTGTGCACCTCCGGGGACAGAACATTCATTCCCATGGGGGGGATCCTGTTCCTTTTGGACATCTGACAGCTTAGCAGAGCTGAACTCTGCTCTCTGGAACTTTTCTAGCATTTGCTCACATTCTCCTACATAACAGCTCATACTTCCCCCGGGGTGGCTAAAAGAAACTACAGGACAGGTGGGTTCTCACTGGGACCAGAAGCCCATCGAGGGTGGAGGAATTCACCTTGCCTCTCCTCGGCTCCTTGCCCACAGCTGAGGGACCCCCAGCCTCTTCCTTCTCCCAGGCTTCAGTTTCTGTACTTGCACATCGATGGGGGCCCGTGTTAGCGTTCTATGGCCACTCTTAACAATTTCACACCAACTTAATGGCTTAACGCAGTACACATGCACTGTCTTCGAGTTCTTGGGGTCAGAAGCCAGAAGGGGTCTCACTGGGCTAACTGTTGGCAGGGCTGTGTTCCTTCCCGGAGGCTCGAGGACAGAATGCATTTCCTTGCCTTTTCTGGCTTCTAAAGGCTATCCGAGTTCCTTGGCTTGTGGTCGCATTATTCTTCTTGCATCATCATACCTTCTGTGGCTCTGACCCTCCCCCCCTCCCTCTTATAAAGACCCTGTGATTACGTCAGACCCACCAGATAATCCGGGATAATCTCCCATCTTAAGATCCTTAGCTTAATTCTATCTGCAAAGCCCCTTTTGCCATGTGAGGTAACCACATTCACAGTTTCCGGGGATAAGGATGGGGACGTCTTTGGGAGATGTTGCTTGCTGTAAGGATGCACTCCATCCTCTCCGGAGCCCCCTCAGCTCTGCGCCTGCTCAACACTCCCCCTCAGCCTCCTTCCTCCCTCAGGGTTGTGGGAACCCCCCTTCCTTTTGCAGAGTCTGGCTTCCTAATGGGGAGAAATGCTGAGGTCCTGCAGGTGCCTTCTCCACCTGTCAGATTCTATTCAATTTCTTATGACTCAAGTAAAAAAAAAAAAAAAAAAAAGACCACCTTCTTACCCTTCCAGGAGGCCGATTTCTATTGTCTGGTAGCCCCTCGAGGTGCAAAGAAATACGACATTATCTCTGCTCTCAAAAAAAGCTGTTCATCCAGTTAGGAAGAGACGACGGCCCCCATGCAAAGTCAAGGCCGTGATTTGCTGTGCGACCTCGGCAAGTAACTTACTATCTCTAAGTCTCAGTTTCTCCGTCTGTTAACTGGGAATAGTAGCACCTTCCTTTTCCCCCAAGGGTTGCGTTAAGATAAACGTCAGAAACTACTATGGAAATATAAGGGTTTATTGGAACGGCATGAGATCCTTGAGTAATATCAAGCAGTCATAAGAACTTAGTATTAAATGTGACACAAGATTATTATAGGGGAAGGTTGGCTATGGTTGAGGTTGATGGGGGCCACTTTGGAAGAGATGAGGACCTTGGGCTTTGAAAGATCATCATCATTGCCCGATTTGTTCTCGATCCATGAAGAAAATAGGATGGCTGGCTTATTGAGGCGACGGCAAGAGTACAAATGGAGGTCCCCAGCCTACAAATCGGGGGGTCTCATGCACACACATGTGTGCCCCCAGCTGTACGTCCAAGCCCCGTCTGCCTTTTTCCCCATAGCCAAGCACTGCTTAGTCACCCCTTAGGCCTAGGAGTGCGTGCCCAGCGTGCACGCCGTGCAGTGTCCTGCGGATGATGGATCCAGGGGAGACACCTCACAGGGCCTGGGAGCAGGCTCAGCACCATTTAGGCAGGGCATTTGGGGTCTGGAGGAGGGCCAAAGCGATGCCCTCTAGGAGGCAAGCCCAGAGCAAGGGCCCTGATTGCCCTGGCCTGAAGAGCTCTTCAGGGGGCAGGGCTGTGGGCCGAGGCGTAAAGGCGGGCACTAGCTGGGTGTGGTCTCGGGCCTGTGAGGTCAGATTTTGAGGGTGGGGAAGAACCAAGACAAAGGCAATAGAGTAACCACTTATGTGGCACTGTGTGCTACAGAAATTATAGTAAGAAAAGTGTTTTCTTCTGCCAATTTTGCATAGAAAGACCTAGCAAGCTGTGTTTTTTCCTTGTTCTTTCTGTTTGCCTCTCTGGCAGCACGGGCTGGACAGCCCTGTGCTTACTCTACCTGACATTCACTGGTGTGCTGGGAAGTGGGGGACAGCCAGCTCCGGGGCGGCCTGGGGAGCCCTGAATGTTAGGATTTGCCAGTTTCCATGATGTAAATTTCCCTCCCGTGGCCAGTTTCGTGCTGCCGATGCAATGCTGCTGAATGATTCTCCAAGCCGGCTCCAGCTTTCATCTGCTTTACATTTCATTTTAATCTTTAGACGATACTGTGGCTAGGTGCCATCATCCCAGATTTGTCGACCGGAAACAGACTCCGAAAGGTGCAGGTTTCCAGCCCAGGCCTGCCAGACTCTGAACCCCTGGGTGCTCTACTGAGCCTTTCCCCCTTTTATGGACTTCATTCCATCCCCCCCATTATTAGACTCAAGCCCTAACCCCCAATAGGACTGTATTTGGGGATAGGGCCTTTATGAGGTCATGAGGGTGGGCTCTCTGCTGGACTGGTATCCTGATAAGAACAGGAGGAGATGCCAGGGAGGAGGCTGTGTGCACACACAGCTGTCCATGCACCGAGTCCTCCCCAGAAACCGGCCCTACTGATGCTGTGGTCTTGGACTTCTGGCTCCCAGACTGTGAGAAAATAAATGTCCGTTTTTTAAGGCCCCCAGTCTGTGGCATTTTGTTATGGCCGCCCTAGCAAACGAATCCGTTCTAATTGTATGGCCCTTTATAAAGCCCCAGGGCCATAGCCCGGTATCGTCCACTGACTTATTCTGCCAGGGTTTTTGCAGGAGACTTGGCCTTGCAAGAGGTGCTGGGGCACCATCTACGCGGCAGGGCTGGGATGGGCAAGCCAGGATGGCTGTCCCCATTATACAGACAGGGAAACTGAGGTCACCCCTCGGGTCTCTTCCCGGGGAGTGGTGCAGCCTCGGCCAGACGTCAGGCCTTCCCTTTCCCAGCCCACCAAAGTCAGCGGGGGCTAGATCTCGCCCCAAAGGCACAGAGTCTTGCAGGGGCATTTCTCTCCCCCCGTGTACCACAGGGGATTCTCAGGGGATTGGATTCAGTGTCAGAGCCCCTGGGAGCTTTTAAAAACTCTAACGCTTCTGGTCTGCTGGCCACTCTCTGTGAGTTCAGCCAGGGTGACTGACGGCCAGGTGTATCTGGAGAATGTGACCAAGAATTGGGGTGGGGGGTGGGGAGGAGGGGAGAAAGCAGGTCCCAGAGGGGCCAAGAGGAGCGCTGGGTAGGCAGCCAGACTATCTGTGGTTCTGCCCCGTGGCCGTGGGTGTGGTCAGAGCGGACATCGTCCAGCGGGAGTCAGGAAGCAAAAGAGAACCAGATCAGGGGCACGCCGGCCCCACACTGTGATTGGGTGGACATCCCTTCGAGGGGCTGCTCTCGTCCGCCCTGGGGTGGGGTTGCCACGTGACCTGCGATACGCAGGCACGAGAGCAAGGCTCGAGTGTGTTGGAGCAGCTTTGGTGGTGAAGGCCTGTGCTGTGGGCTTGCCGGGCTGGTGAGGATGCTATGTCGCTCTGAGGGGGGTTGGCGGGCCGTTGCCGGGAAGTGTCTGTGGTGGGTCTGCGTCACGCCGGCTGTTGAGGCTTGTGCTAATGACGTCATGCTGTTTGGTAAACTGGGTCCGGCTGTGGAGGCTGCATGGTCCTGCCTGGGCTTTTGTTGTGTTTTCAGTCACTGGGTGGTGGGGGCGGCGCACTGCGGTGGGGGGGTGGGCGGGGGGCTCGGCGACCTTGCGAAGAGGTGGTGGCAGCGTCCGTGTTGACAGTCCCAGCACAGAGGCATCTGGTCTTGCAGGCAGAGGCTCTGTCTGTGCTGCTCCTTGCAGGCTGGTGTTTCCTGCTGGGCTGTGGCACTTGGTGTTCTGCTTACCAGTGCTGGCTGGGCTGGTGCTTTCTGTCCATAGCTTCTCGGTGTCTGGGGTGACCACGCAGACTTTGATGGCGTTGGGGGGCAGAGGCCGCTGTGCCGATGGTTTACGTAGCCAGCTGAGACCTACCTGCCTTTCATTAATATAAACAGCCTCCAGCGGAAACACAGCTGTGCCTCCCAAGCCTGACGCCCCCAGTGTCCCCTGGTATCCTGTCAGAGTCTCTGCCCGCTGTTCTGGGGGGGGGCCGGTGCATGACTGAACCTGGCAGTTGACCTTTCTCAGCCATTGCTGCCCACCAGAGGGAAGACTGCTCTGGCTCCTTCTCTGGCTCATGGGCAGGGGTGGGGCGAGGCAGCTTCGACTCTCCCCGCCAGCCTGCTCTGCTCCAGCCTGACCCCTCCTGGTCTCCTCCCTAGGAAGGGCAGCTCCCCCTCAGCTTTGTGAGATTCCACTCTCATGAAATGACTGTTGAACTCCTACTCGCTCTTCAAAGCCTAACTCCTCTTCCGGGAAACCTTCCCTGATTGAGTTTCTCTCCCCACCCTCGAGTGATCTCTGCCGGTCTGGGTTTCTGTTGGCCCTTGCTGTTGGGACCAACCACTCAGTCCCAACTCTGCATGTTGCCTCCCCACTGGATTTACTCCTTGCTTAAATAAGCATTTATTGAGTCCCCTGCATCTGCCAGCACTGGGCAAGTGAACAAGATGGCATCCTGCCTTTGTGGAAAGGGATGAGGTAGGGCGATAATAATCAAGTATCCAAATCAGTGTGCCTTATGCGTTGAGCGAGTGCTACGAACTAACAGATGTGGTGGTGGGAGGCTGAACAGCCAGGGAGGTCCACTTAGGTGGCCCAGGCACGGTGGTTTCTAGCCTAGCTGGAGACAGAGGTAAGGAGGTGAACGCAGGTGGAGCAGTGGGGATTTGCCTTTTGGGGAGGGAGCTGGCTGTGAACTTCTGAAGGAGGGAGGAGACCTGATTGCCTGGCTTGATGGTGAGTCTCTGGGACTGGGTGACTGTGGACAGGGCCTGGTGTGCCAGGCCCTCCTGCCCCTTCCTGGTGTTTCTCTAGGATGCTGGTGCTCTGTCCCCAGGATCCCACCCAGCCCTGCGTGGGGCCCCCTGGCAGCCTGTGAGCCTAGGTCTGTCAGAAAGGAGGGGTCTGCAGGTGGGCCTCAGGGCCCTAGCCCGAGCTCTGCCTGCTTTGGCTATTTTAGCACTAGTTTGGAGAGCAAATGAGGCCTTTGTCCTGGGTTCCCCTTTCAGCCCTGACCCGATGCCCTTTGTTTAGAGGCCAGGATGGTAGGGGCAGCTGAGCCCCAGTGGGAAGTCCAGGGCTTGGCAGTACCTTGTAGCAGCCATGAAGCAGAGAGCCTGGCGAAGCCCCCTGCCTCGCTCGGTTGAGAGGGCACCATAGTGTTGCTGCTAACTAACTGTGTGCACTGAGCCCCAGTTTCCCCAGCTACAAAATGGGGCTGAAAATACTCAGGAAAGATTGCTGATGCTATCGTCCCTCTGGGGTCTGGTCCTGTGATGACCTACGTGACCAGAGTTACCAGAGCTGAGCATTACAGGGGGCTGGGGATGATCTCTCAGACTCCCAGCTTTGACACTTACACATTCATTTGGCTTGCAGGCTGTGTCCCGTAGAAACCAAGCCTTTCAGGGTGCCTGGTGTTCAGGGATACGCGTGACTGAGTGCCTGTCCCACCTATGAGCTGACTGCTGGGCAGGGTCTGAACCTCACCCCGTCTCCCCTCTGCCCTGCACTGCTTACTCTCCTTGGCTTGCTCAGAAAATGGCTGCAGTTCTCCAGGAGCCTCTCAAAGGATGAGGTTGCAGGTTTGAGAGCTGAGGACCTTTGGCCCACGGGTTGGGGCCATAGACCCGTAGAATGCCTAGGTCTCAGAGTCCTCTGGGGAACTGGTTCACAGTGTGGATTTCAGGCCCCCTCCCACGTATTTGCTTGGTCTGGTACTGGGATTGGCATATGTGTGTTCACAAGCCTTGTGTGTGGGTTTTCTCGTGTAGCTGCTGGTCCACAGACTGGCGTTGGGAGGCCATGAATCCACATTGAACAGAGAGGAAACTGAGGCCCAGGGTGGGAAGGAGGAACTTGGCCAAGGCCCCAGAGTGGGTGACTGACAGAGCTGAAACCTCAGTCTAAGACTTGAGGACTCCAAATGCAGTGCTCCTCACCGTCCAGCATAGCCTTTTGGGGTGGTTCGTCCGCCTTTGCTCCTGTCAGACTCGGGGCTGTGGCCCAGCTGAGTGACCTGTCCCCCAGGTCAGAGAGCAGGGTGAGCTGTAGCCTGTGTTGGCAGCTGTGGGGTGGGCACCGGCCATGAGACTGTTGACTTGGCTTCCCCTGGACTGGCCTCCCTTTCCTCCTTTGGTGGGCATGTTTGTGCACAGTGAAGGGTGTGTAGGGGTGGCTCCCTGCGTGGAGGCAGCTGAGAATGCACTTCTGTGGGGCAGGGGCAGGGGCCTGGCAGCAAATGGAGGACAGATGGGGTCTCAGGTTCTCACCTCCCTTATCATCCGCTGACTCATTCTGTAACTTCAGACAGTTTCCCGGGCCTTCAGTTCCTTATCTTCGAAGGGGCTCAATCATCTGTGCCCTGCCCACGGCCTAGGTTGCTTGGAGCATACAGTAGAGTGAGACCTGCAGAGGCTTCCTGGAAGGGAGAAAATCATGTCTGAGATGTCACACAAGGGGAAACTCCCCTTGCAGCGCCGGGGCAGACAGAACTAATCAATCACCACTCTCTGTCCTCTGAATCTGGACAGATTCCTTTGCCAAAACAGGGCTTTAGGCAGTCTTCCCAATCAATTGGAGCTGGCACTTGAGACAAACATTTTCTAAGAGATCTAGAAAGGGATGCTGAGTTTGCAGCTGGGCCTATCTTGTGTTGAAGGCTTCAGCTAATGATACCTACTTTTCTTCCTGTTCTAGGATGGGAGCCAGGAAGTACTCAGGGCCCTGGGTTTGCTGTGGCTTTCTGGTCTGCGTCTGCCTTTGGACCCCTTCTTCCCTGCCCCCTTTCCCCTCCCCCATACCTCTCTCCACAGTTGGCACCAAAGGGGTTGTGGTGCTAGGTGCACTAGACGGTCTGTAAGGAGAGTTAGTCAGGTGAGATAGAACTCAGTTAAAATAGAGGCCTCCTTTCTTCCCCTCCCTGACCACCTCCCCTTAGCGGTCTTCCGACACAACCAAGCTGCCTGATGCCAACATTGCCCCCTAGTGGTCAGCAGTGAGAGCACACTGACTGCATCACCTGCTCTCCACCGCTCCCTTTCTTCCCTGCCAAGCGGTGACCCCACCACCTCACCTCCATCTTTGTCACTGGCTTCCTTTTTGACTCTTCCTATGCTTCTCTAGCTCTGACGGGTATCATAGAAAAGATAGCAGAGCATAGGTGTGAAGGCCATGGAGGGGCGCTGGACGGGGAGCGAGAGGAGCTGACTCTCGCCTCATTCCCCTTGCGAGCTTACTGTGTGGCCACGGCAAATCCTTGCCCCTCTGTGGGCCTTAGTTTCCCCATCTGCACCACAAAAAAGTTTGCTTGTGTTCATTGTTTCCCAAAAGGGGTGTCAAAAGCTTTTTAGGCTAGACAGTTTTTCACTGTGCAGGACTGCCCGTGCATTCAGGACATGTGGCATCCCAGGGCCCCAAATCATCGTGCCAACCTGGAATTCCCAAATGCCCGTGGCAGTGGTACCACCCATGCTTGGCCTCCATAGACCAGGGGGTCTTGAGATCATGTCTGCGGTCGATGCTGCAGCCTAGGATGCAGTGAATTCACCCAGGGGCCCTGGGAATGGTTCTCCCAGAGGCCAGACTGGAGAGTCACAGGGAGACTGTGGCTTCAGCATTTGGACCTGCATTCATATCTGCGTTCAGCCACTTACAAGCCCTAAGTCACCAGACAAGTTTGAATAAGACTGTGGTTCTCAGGTGTGGAAATCGCCCAGTAACCTTTGCCCTTTGGCAGCAGATAGGGGGTGAGGTGCTCTGGGCTACCTGTGCTCTGCATGCACGCGAGTGCACTCACCCTCGTAGCTCCTGCCTTGTCCCTTCCCCTGCCTCCTAATCCACGCGCTGCCCTGCCCCTCCATCACAGGAACAACCGTTTCCAGCCTGCCGCACTTTGTAGCTGGCCAAGAGGGAGGCTGTGAATCCCATGTGCAGGTGTAGGACCTGAGGCTCAGAAAGGTGATGTGACTCGTCCTAACAAAGCAGCAAGGTCAGGGCTAGGACTCGGTCTGAATTCACTTTTGTTGTCATTATTGCCAAGGCAGTTTGTGGTTTGTTTTCATCTCCTAGTTATCAAGCATTGAGCATGTGCCCAGGGCTCTAGAGTAATTTTCCCAGTCATCTCAAACACACACACACACACACACACACACATTCTGCCCACTTTACAGATGCGTAAGTCCCAAAATGCATGCCAAGGCCTCCCAGGTGGGCACAGCCAGGATCTGAGGCCACCTCCTCTGTCTCCAGAGCCTCCCCTTTTGCCCCCCATACTCTTCCTACCTCATACCCAAAGCCCCCTCAGCCCCTGGGCCATTGCCAGGCCACACTCACTAGTAAGGCCTGGCCTGAGTCGTGCTGACAGCCTGGAGTGGGAGGGGGCGTGCTGGGCTCTGTGCCCAGGAATGTGTTGGGAAATTCCACTGCCGTCCCACGCTACCCTCCCACGCTGGGAGGGAAGAGTTAAGTGGCTGCCTCGTCCCTCATGGATCATGGAGGCCTCTTCACTCCTTTTACAGCCTGGGTCTCCTCAGGAAACTGCCCGTGCCCCCCCACCCTTTCCCCCCATCTTCACTTCTTGCCTTCTTTGGTCCTCTCTCCCCGTGAGGCTGCAGCGCCCCACCCCCTCCCGGAGCTCTAGCTTCCCAAGAGGGGAAGGAGCACTTGGAAGTAGGGATTGAAAACTCTTCTGAGAACACACACACAGTGTTCAGCTTGCTCACGTGTGTGGACCAGCATCCACGGGCT
The DNA here is from genome assembly GCF_002201575.2 of Neomonachus schauinslandi. NCBI lineage: Eukaryota > Metazoa > Chordata > Mammalia > Carnivora > Phocidae > Neomonachus > Neomonachus schauinslandi. The sequence continues at coordinate 109,718,399 of NC_058409.1, read as the reverse complement.
CTTGGCACTTGCCTTGTGCTTGTAGGGGATGGCATGAGGGAGGCGACGGGGCGCGGTGAGGAGGGTCCCGTGTTCCTGGCAAGAAGACTTCGGCCTCTCCCTTAGCCCAGCCTACAACTTGGCAGGAGGTGAAGACTCCACCTGGACTTCCAGTGGCCAGAAAGGGCCTCCACTGGCTGACGGCAGCCGGAAGAGGCTCAGAGCAGGGCTGCGGGCTCGCTGGGTCAAGGGGATTTTCAAGGCCGTCTCATCGAGCCCACCCACCAGCTGGCGCTTGCGTCTCCTGCCATCCCACCAAGCAGGCTGTGTTTGCACACGCCCAGTCACAGAGCCCTCACTACCTCCAAGCCTGCCTGGGACCATCTTGGGGCAGCTCTGGCTGTCCCGGGGCTTCCTTAGGATAAATGAGCTACAGTCTCGGCTCCTACCCTGGGCCCTGGCTCAGCTTTGTGGGACCTCATGGAATGAAGCTCACCCCGCCCGCTGCAAGTCACAGCCCTTCCCACCCCTTCCTCCCAGGCTCCCCCACCAGCACATGAGGCCAGACATCCTGGATCTGTAACTGTCTGGCTGTGGCTGGCTAATCTCAGACAAAACCTGGCATTGGTGGCCTCACTTTCCTTGTTTGAAAAAAGGGAAGTGTGACTGTGTGATCGCAGAGCCTCCCCTCCCCCATTTTCTAGGATTCCATGGAAAGCAATTATCCAGAAGGTTCTAGCAACAGCACATAGGGGACATGGCCTGTGTCCAGTGTCTGTGTTTGACAGTGAGTCTACTCGCAGACCAGTCTTTTGGGGACTGGTCCCAACAAGACCTAGTGTTTGAATGTCACAGATTGAAGGGTCTTCGTAGGCCCCTCCTCAGAAGGGTCTTCCCTAGATTTCTGTTGGCTACTAGATAGTTTCGGGTTCCTTCTCACAACACTGAAGACCCGTGATGATCTGATCATAGCCAGGCTCTGAACTGGGTACTCGGCCGTGAGAGAGGCCTGAGTTTTGAGTCCTGTGGCAGCTGCATCTTGGCTGCACACCACAGACAGATCAGGAAGCCTCTCTGACCTCAGTGGTCCAGTCCCCCCAGCTTTTAGACAGGGGTCAGGGTTGCTCAGATTCCATGGGATGAATGCAAGTACCTGGCGCATCTTAGGTGCCCAGAAACCGGAAAGCAACGGGTGTTCCTGGGAGAGGGGTGTCTGGGAGGGAAGTGGCCTCTTCTGCCCTCAAGGCCAAATTTTGGTACCCCTTTTCCCCAAGTGTCGCTGGATCACCTCAGGCACCACACAACACTCACGCCGTCAGGTCTTATTGAGCATCTGCTGTATACCGGAAGCTGAGGGTACAGTGACGGGAAGACAGGCTCTGGCATTCAGTGCAAGCTCTGTCGAGGCCCAGAAATGAGGAAATGGATCAGGAGACAGCATGGGGGCAGGCGAGCGGTCAGGGCATACACTGAGCCCCCCTCTGTTGCTGGGACCTGGTTCTTTGGGGCTCTCTGCTGTTTGATAGAGTGTAGCTGGAGCCCCCTCCCAGGCCCCCCGCGTTGGAGCTGTCCCGTTTTGGTTGGCATTTACTAACACCCTCTGGCTGGCAGCGAAGGAGTGACCATTTCCCTGTCCCCAAGCTGAGAGGAGATCTGGGTGAAGGGCCGTGTGTCCTGGGTGGGGTGGGGGGAAGGGACCTACAGTGAGTGCCTGTCTGGGCCTGCTGCAGAGTTTGGGGGTGGGTAGGAGTTGGGGAGCAGAGCCATGTGAGGTTGGAACATTGGCAGCCCACACACCCAGGAGGGCGAAGCCCCAAGCACGGATTCTCATACGGGGAGGAGCCCCGTGTGGAGAGCCGCGGGAGCCAAGTGTGGCCCGAGGCCTGGGGCCTGCAGGGTTCACATTCTCATCTTGGCCTGTCAACAGTTCTCCGTATGACCCAGGCTCGCTTGCCTGACCTTGAATTGGGTGCAGGATTTCAAGTCAAACATTACCCAGTGTTTGGTGGGCAGAGTCCAGGACTGGGAGGAGGATGTGAGGGTTCCGGTCTGGCTCTCTACCATCTTGCCACTGAAGCTGATAGGACCCTGCTCCCTCATCTGTGCATGAGAGGCTTAAACTAGGGGTCTCTAAGCCCCTGCTTGCTCTGACAGCTTGTAATTCTGGTTTGTTCTAGTTTTGCAGGATTTTGGCAGCAGAGAGGTTTTTGGGGAGGGGAGGGTATATAGTATGAAGCATAATGAAGCTCAAAAACTTACTGATAGTTCTGAACATTTGGATATATTAATAGAAGTCTGGGGTCTAGAACTAGGGAGGAAGACGGTTCTGTCAACACAGTGGGCAAACAGATATGCTCTCAGAGAAAGAGGAACAAAAAGCAAGATGACTTTAGACCACGTATTCTTCCAAATGGTAGGGGCTGTAGCAGTGTGCTACCCAGAGGAAACAAGATTCCAGGGAGGGCATGAGATTTACCTGCAAATACTTGACGTTGGAGAGGGTGGTGCTGGTGAGTGGAGGTTGTGAGGAGAGGTTCCAGCTCAGGCTAAGGAGGAGCTTCCCAAACGTCCGGAACTGCCCCCAGATGGAATGAACTGGCCTGCTGAGGATGGTTGGGTGTTCTCCTGTCATGGGAGATATGAGAGAGCAGGTGGGACAGTCACCTGGCGGGCTGGCTGTCCTTTGTCCTTCGGAGGACTGGACCGGATGATTCCTGCCGGTTCCGGATGGCTGCCATTCCGTGAGCCAGGTTCAGGTCCGAGCTGGCCGACTCCTGTAGCATGACCCTGGGATAGTCCCTCAGCCTCCGCGTGCCTCAGTTTACTCATGTGACAGGGTACCCCTCGAGCTCGTAGTCCAGATTAGTTGCGCTGACGGCTGTGGAGTCCCTTGTGTGGGGCCACCACAGATGTGAGCAAGAGATGATTATCATTTTTTCCGCTCCGCATTGTCGGCTTGCCACCAAGCTGCCATTTGGGTGGGGGGCTGGGAGGGAGGAACCCCTCTCTTACAGCTCAAGCTGACTGATCTGTATAGCTGAGTTTTGCCTTTAGGAATCTAGTCTTTGGGGGTGACAGAGTGAAGAATAAACCCTGAAACAAGGATAGAGTAAAAGCTGGTGTGAGTGCTGACATCGGCGCTAGCTGAGACAGACATCACCAATCAATCACCGCATTCGTCCTACTGATTTTGGATATGGCCTCATAATCCTTACACACATAATGACGGCTAGTACAAACTGTGCACACTTGGCCCGTGAGATAAATTCTATTTGCCACCTCTAAATAAAGGAAAATAATTATTAATGTCGTTTTTGTTCAATGCCAAGCAAGCGACTCAGTAAATGCATTAAGGGGAGTGTATGTGCAGCAGGGGGTAGGGATTGGAACAGCTGTGAGCTAAATTAATTTAGGCTGGGATGGCTTCTTGGTGGAAGTGGTAGTGGGCTAAGTCCAAGAGCGGCGAGGGCGAGAGTAAGAGAAGCAGCAAGGGCATTCCAGGCCATTGGCATGGGGTCAACAGAAACCCAAGTGGTGGTGGGCTGGGGGTCTGTTCACTGATCTGCCACCCTTTCACTTTGTGGCCTTGGGTAAGGCCCTTTCCCTTTGTGTAAGGTATGGAGCGTGTGTTTGTCTAATATCCTTCAAGCTGTTAAGAAG